>NC_056736.1:676970367-677130367 GCF_019279795.1 Protopterus annectens
AATTCAATTGTTTTGAATTCATGATAAAAATACTCAATGTTCAGATCAAAAGGATACCAGCATACTTAACTCAACTAAAAGACTATAATGAATATATACTTTCAGAAGTAAAACATTTTTAGACATAAATAATACTCCTGAAGTCTCCATTGTTTATGTTTGGGATGCCTTAAAATCATATCTATATGGACAAAGTATCAGATGGTATAATAATAAAAGGAAATCTTGGGATAAGGAATTGTTAGATATTCAAAGTAAATTAGACTCTTATAAACATAATAATAAAGAAAATATTATGGACAAGAAAGTTATTGAAGAAATAAACAAACTAAATGAGAAATACAAAGAAATTTTAACTCATAAAGTTAAAATAACTTTAGAGAAATACACATTTTTGTCTTATTCAATAAGCCCCAAATACTTACATAGACTTAAAAATAAAACAAAAAGGTTGAATAAACAAAACCATATCAAAGAAATCTTTTCTCTAAGGAAAAAGAAGAATGTTTCTAGTATACCAGAAATACTAGATGAATTTAGAAATCACTTTCACAAAATTAACCATAATAATATTAACATGGAACCTAAAGATAAAATAAAGGAGTTTATACCCACAAATATGAATAAAAAGCTTAATAAACAACAGATTAAACTATTGGACAAGAGTATTTCATATACAGAAGTTATTACACAAATAAATAAGCTTAAATCAAACAAAGCACCGGGTAATGATGGTATTATACCAGAGATATATAAAATCCTTTCTAAAAATACATATTCATTAATACAGAAGGTTTTTATTTTGGCCCAAACTGAGTTAATAACCCCCCCATCTTGGCAATATACATTTATTTCGCCAATTTTAAAACCTAATAAAGATCCAACTAGATGTTCTTCATATCGGCCCATCTCATTACTTAATGTTGATTATAAAATGTTTATGAGTATCTTTGCTGATAGATTGAAGACAATCATTCCCGGCATTATAGATATAGATCAGACAGGCTTCATTGTAAATAGAAATACTTTTGATAATATAAGAAGAACTTTAACATTAATAGATTTTGCAAATAGGAAAAAGAAAGATTTAACACTTATTAGTCTTGATATAAGTTCAGCATCTGATTCAGTAAGTTGGGACTATCTGTTTACCTTAATGAAGTGCACAAACTTCTCAGATACATTTGTAAATCTAATTGAACATTTATACAAAGGAACGTTGGCTTATATTAAGGTAGGAACATATGTTTCACAAAAAATACCCATTCTTAAAGGTACAAAACAAGGATGTCCACTTTCTCCACTATTATTCACTTTAGTAATGGAGCCTTGGGCTAATTTGATCAGAAACAGTACTGACATAGAGGGTTTTGAAATAGATGAAAATACAACATCCAAAATTCAACTTTTTGCAGATGATGTTCTAATTACATCAGCAGGATCTAATTCTTCTATACAGTCTCTATTTGATAACATGATGAATTTTAAAAGTATTTCTGGTCTAATATTCAATGAAGAAAAAACTAAAATACTACCTATATATACACGAAAAAATATTCTCATTAGTGATTTTACTAAATATGTACCCAATTCAGGTCAGATAACTTATTTAGGTACAATACTATCTAAAGATATTAAATCTATTATATATAATAATTATAATACCTGTTTTCTTAATATACAAAATCTTTTTAATACCTGGAATAATATGTTTTTTACTATGGAGGAGAGACTTACAATTATTAAAATGATAATATTCCCCAAGATTTTATACTTAATACAATCAATAATACTTCCACCTACAAAAATAATTATCAAGAAACTGAACACACTAATGTTAAATTTCTTATGGGCACCTAATAGACCTAGGATTGCATTAAAGAAACATACTAATAGCTGGTCTCAAGGGGTATTTCTTTTCCAGACTTTAATTTATATACTATCTCTTCTATTGTAAAAGTTATTACTTTATTAATAGATCAGTCATATGTCACAAAATGGAAAGATTATTGGGAGCTAATTAGTATGCACTTCATGAAAATCTCCTTAACACATAAAAATATGATTGTAAATAACTCCATGTTATGGTTACTAAAGGAATTTTGTACTTCACCTATTACACCTAAACATATGATTTGTTACCCATTAAATATTATTATTAGTTATCGTAACTTTATATTCATGCACCCTAAGTATAGGGAATGGAATTTTATTGTATTTCCTATAATGTATACTCAGGGTATGCTTTTGTCATCTACTTCTGAAGGAACTCATTTAGCTATAGATAATGATCTAAAGTACAGGTATCAGTTGATATCTGATAATAAAGTTAAAAATCTAGATTTCTTAAAACAAGAATTTGATCTAAGAGAAACTTGCTGGTTAGAGGTTCAGACCTTTAGACAACATCTCATTAATAAAATAGATTTAATGTCTATAACTGTTAAAGAATCTATTCCAACACTGATTGATTACTTGATATTAAATTTACAACATAAAGTTTCTGATAAAGGTAAACTTTCATACATACATAAAGTTATCAGACAAGAAACTTTTTACAGTGTAGATTCATACTGGAATTATTTCACTTCTATTAATGGGGACCCACCAAATCAACAAGATAAACAATATATATTGGAATCTGCTTATAGAACTATGTCTTCCATTGTCTGGAGACTTTATACATGGACATTTTACATAGATCTTTTATACACCTTTGATGATGAATAAAATAAATAATAAAGATAATCTATGTAAGAGATGTAATGTAGAAATTAATGCTGACTGGGCTCATATGTTTTATGACTGTATAAAATTGAAAGAATACTGGAAGTCAATTAATGAATTTTTGCAGGCTCTTTTACAGATAATTTCATTATTTCTAAATCTCTTATATTATTCAACACACCTGTACCTCAAAGTGTTAAAAGGTTAAGCTTCCCTTGTTATGGTCTATTCTAGCAGTGGCTAGGAAAATAATAACTAGAAATTGGATTTCAGATACACCTCCTTTGTTCAATGAATTTAAAATGTTATGAATATAGTGTGCCATATGGAAATAAACACAATTAGGACTAGAACAAATAGAAAAACATCTTATTTTATTGTATGGGATAATTTACAAAATTTGTTAAAAAAAATTTAATTTCAATAGCATGGTATTTTAGTTTAATTAATTGATCTGATTGTAGTGGATGTCTTTGTAAATACTTTAGTTGTTTTGTTGAATATTATAATAATACCTATTTTTAATTACTTGTATAAAATTGTTATGATATTTCTCTTATATGTTAAAACAATAAACCTGTTTTGAAAAAAAAAAAAAAAAAAAGAAAAAGCCTGTGATATCAATTCAAGTCACTAGATGGCGCAATGTACTAGATTACAAAGGATATAGAATATATAACTAGTATTGATTTTATTCATTTTAACAAGCAGTGTATATTCATCAATTTTATCTCTACTCAAAGGAATCAAATTACAAAAAGAGTGTACTGAACAGTTGGACATAAGAAATGATTTAAGGTTTTAAATGTATCAATTAAAATTGTGTAATTCATGTATTTGTTTTTAAACACTAATTGCTTTTTAAATCACTAACTTTGATTGGATATTTTGAATTTTAAGGCTTGTATATAAGTTATGAGTTTCTCAAAATGGATGTGATTACTGATGAAGTTAAAGACGAAAACGTTTTTTTGCTAAGCGTTATTGATTGCTGTTACTTGGTTGCGTGTTTTGCACACACTCGTGGATCTTTTTTGAGTGGATTAAAACTCTTTACAATCTTGACTGGACCGGATTTATTTGTGCCTGGAGGTGGTGGCGTTTTTGTTTTTATCTTTAGGTAAATGTTAGTTCAAACAGATCATGCATTTTGCAGCAGAAAAATTGGGAGGGAGGATGTATTATCAAGTTCCAGGCCAAACTGCCTGCATTCTCCAAAAGTGTCTTATAAAACCACTGGAGGTTGAAGTATATAAAACAAAGCTTTATTTATATAAAAAAAAAACAAAAAGATATCCCACTTGGCTTTCCTTGGTAAGTTTCCAAACAATACACACAGTATCTGCAGTACCTCAAACCAGGTGCAAAGAAGCCAAGATTCCTAGAATCCCAGATCTTCAGTTGAGGTCCCTGCTTTACCCCCCACAATAAAACTATAATTTGAACAGCCAACTTCCTGATTTGTATTTCATAGACAGTGCCAGTGCTTTCCTTTATACATCACTAAACTGGTTTTAGCTTCTCAGCAACTCATTAAAATAATGAATTTCCTGACCAAAACACTCTGAGAAGTTTATAAACATGTACAGTTACACAGATGTAAAGGCTCATATTCCATTTTCCACACACAAGATGTTATAATACAAAAGCTTTAACTCTGGGGAACTTGCTAGCTGATGTGATTTTATTTATTTATTTTCTTGTTGATTGGCATAATGGTCAGCTAAGGGCTAAAAGGCACAAGTATAGGAAAGTAATGTGATTTGATGAAAATGCATACACACTTAAGTGGGAACTAAAATGCAGATATATTCAGAATCACAGAAGACAGTTTACACAGAAGCAAGCCTCAACAATACAATTTTCAAGAAGCAGCAAAGGCAAAACCTTCATTTCTAGTGATCCCACAGGCAAATCTATGCCAGTGCTGTTAAATACCCTTTAAATAAACAGAAATGAACATACACAAAACTTGTTAAACAGCAGTGAAACAATATTCCAGACAAATCAAACTGAACAAAGGAAAAATTATTATCTCTTACCCTTGATAGAGGCAGTGTGGTACTAGACTCATAAACCACTGAAGAGCAAGGCATCATGTCCTCAAAATAAGATTCTTCAAGGCCCTGCATTATTAAAACACTTTCTTAAAACAGCAGATCACTGTTATTGTGTTACTGTATAGTTATTCTGGTTCCACTGTAGGTACTCAAAAAAACAAAATAATAAAAGGGGATGCGCCAGCCCATCTTTTGGTTTTTGAAAGGTATACGACACGTTGCAGTACTTAAGCATTATTAAAGCCTCCTGCAAATACATAATTAGCAATATACAAAATATTACCAAGTATACATTGGTTCCCTATATATATATATATATATATATATATATATATATATATATATATATATATATATATATATATATACATACATACACACACACATATATATATATATATATATATATATATACATATATAAGAGACATAGCTTTCAACCTCTCATTGCAAGAAAGCTGGACAAAGACAGAATAAAACTGGGGCCAAAGGCTCAAAAATAGGGACAGATTTTAAATATTTAAATATTGCTCCTATAATCTTAGAAAGTTGCTAGAATGACAGATTTTAGATTTTTATATACTTTCTGAAGGATATAAATTCTAAAATTCAAATGTCTGTCAGTATTTAACATTATTTAGTGACCTCAGTTTTCAATGAATTGTCAGAAGACCACACATTTTATGAGGAACAGACCAAAAATAAGAGGAAATATCTGGACATTCTGCGAAAATCTGGACAGCTTGAGAAGTATGATTCGACATGATAGCAATCAACTGTGCCATGCTGAAAACACTACTAGATACACAGATACAAAAATATGTGAAGCAATGTGGTACGTCTGTAAGAAACTCATTGTCATAGTCAGACCCCACTCAAACCAGGGGCCTGGTCTCCCAAAAATGCCTGACAGAATTATGAAGTACAGCCCTGTCAGTCAAAATATACAAAGTCTCCCTCTAGGACTAGTAGCCTCTTGCAACTATGTCCTGCTGCATTATGCTAATGTATTCCCCTAAATGTTAAACACTTGCTTGTTTTCCAGCGGGCTGTCCCATAATATTACATATTGAAGCGTGAAAATCTACCAGTCAGAATTAAATGCATCCAATAACTGAACACCTACTATAGCTAGATCTTAACTATCATCTCATTCAGCAAGTAAGTAAAAATTCCAGCCATGTGAAAGAATTTAAGAACATTTTCAAAGCAGTTTGTCAATGATACCCCCCCAGCCCATGCAGACATGCATCAGTTGTGAGAGTAGCCCACACTGTAAAAAGGAAAGACTGGAACCCTTCCTCTTCAGTTTTGTCCTGATAAAGGATTAAAGCAAAAAGAAAAGAAAAAAGCAAATAAATATTGGTCCCTGAGACAGTTAAATATCTGCTCCATGAATGAATCAAATAGCTAAGTGATCTACAGGATGTTACTGGGACTGGGAAAATACTATTACACCTACAAAAATAAACTGTTTCCTTCACTTACCAAATATACAAAGATTAATGAGTAACTACCACAAGAGAAAGAAATACATTATTACAACCAATACATAGTACAATAGGCACTTATTCAGGTTTCACTTTAGAGAGAAAATTTATGGATAATAGTCCATACCTCTTAACTGAAAAGATTTTTGCAGAAGGCCTAGATTTTTGCCTCATATTTTTGGTCGTTTTTTCATAAAATTGTGGTTTTCTGGCAAACTAGAGGCAAATCATTAGAGTGAAGTTTGAAAATAATGACAGACATATGAGTTTGACTTCATACCCTTCAGAAAAGTCATGCTTATGCAAAATCTGTTACATTATCAACTTTCTAAGTTTATAAACATAATGTTTAAAAATTGTCACTATTTTGGGCCTTTGTCCCACTTTTATTTATGGCTTTGTCCAAATTTCTTGCTATAAGAGGTTGAGCGGTATGCCATAGTTCGTAAAAAAAAAAAAAAAAAAAAAAAAAGACCCACCACTAGGCAATTCTAACCCAACTCAGACTGTTGTCATCATTCTGAGCAAAAACAATTATTTATTTATTTTATTTATTTGATATTTGTTTACTGGGAAAGTCCAACTGGATCAGAAATTGCCCATTTTCAATGCAGGCCAGGGGAGAAAAGCTCCACCATTACAATCTTATTTTAAATCCCAAAAATAATGTTATTTTTGACATAACATTTGCCAAGTTACTTGTAATCTCAAGGTTTTATGGTGCTCTCACACCCACAAATCATTTCTCATATATTCATGAATTCATTCTTCTTCCTTACTCTTCCAGTGGAAGCCTATGTCTTAACTTTTTTTTCCTGTACTGTCCCAAGACCTGCAACTACTACTGGGTAATTAACCTTCCAGTGGCAAACACAAACTCATTACTCTACCAAAATAGGAGAAAAGGCTAATAACTACTCAAACCCTTCCCCTACCATCCCTCAAGTACCTTGATCGTAACTCTGAAGCCACTTTGTCGCAGAGATACTCTGCTCTTGATCAAGCTGATCACACTAAAATCACACAGAAATAGATGGGTGGGTTTGGCATAATGGTCAAGGTTTTTCCCTCATAGACAAGATACAGAGTTTGATTCTAACCTCAGGTTATTGGCTAGGCTTAAAATGGCCCTTCAGGGCAATTGGCCTAGTATTCACCTATTAAGCAGTATTTTACAATGGCTACACGAATCCAATGGCAACCCTGTATTCACAGGTTTTCAGTTCATTTTCAATCTGAGATGTCTACATCATTGGTAGGTAGGTACTAGGCTATCAGCCAGAGGGCCAAAGCAAGCCTAGCCAACAGTGTATTGGTTTTCGCCACCCATGTATTGTTAAATTCCTGCCCCTCTACTGAGAAGTGCCCCAGAAATAATCCCAGGGATGAATTTCCTATCACCCATCCACTTATCAAGGTTTTTCTTGAAAAGTGCTAATGAGCTCTGCTTGATGTGGATGGGAATCTTGTTCCAGAGCATGGGAAGCATACCTCCCAACCATACCAATTTACTCGGTTTTTACTGAGTTTTGGGGTCCAAATGAAGGGGTGCTACGATTCCCGAGTGGCACCCCTTCATTTCCGATTTTTATGCTTTGTATTTTTATTTTTTTAAATTATGTTGCGTGCGCGATGATGTCAGCTCCATCAGGGCTACCAGCCAGTAGGAACTGAGCTCAAGGAGCTCACGTCATCATTTCCGACTGGCTGTGAGTGGCGGGAATGGGTAAATGGCAAGATACAGGCAGCAGCACTCATGTGGGAGAAGAGAAAAGCAATGGCAGGCATTAATGTAAACGGACACACTGTGCTCATTTTCTGGCAGGCATTAATTCCAAGCGGAAGACACTAATGCAGGACATAAACGGAGACACTATGCTTGTTTTGTCTTTACACACTGTGCAATGGTTACAACATGAAGCAAATACTTTTGGTTTTGTTCTGTATCCTTGGTTTGAATCTCTGACATTTCAGGAGTTCTTCCATCCTCAAGTAAGTCTTTAAGAAAAATATTAGTTTCCTGTAATTCTTTTCTTCCTAATTTACTTAATGAAGAAATCTGTATGATTTATGTTTTATCTCACTGTCACTTTCATAACAATTGCTGCTTCTGGCAAGCACCCTCACTCTTGAACTGTACATGTAAAGTTGGAGCATCTTCTTGTTATTTGAGCACATATATTTCATATTACATGCTCCTTTTGGGTTTTAAATAAGTGTTTTTTAATCCAGATATTTGTTTCTGCTGTTAAAAGTGTCATCTATGCTATGTGTCTTTTCTCTGTCTGAATGCAACATTGCAACTTTTAATTTAAAGTTACCAAAAATGTTATTTGCTGTTAAGCAATTCTCAGATGTGGAATCCAGGTATGCCATTAAGGAACTCTGACCAGTGTCCTTGTTAATATTGGAGGTGCTGTCTGTTGTGTTGCCATTAAGGAACTCTGACCAGTGTCCTTGTTAATATTGGAGGTGCTGTCTGTTGTGCTGCAATTAAGGAACTCTGACCAGTGTCATTGTTAATAGTGGAGGTGTTTTCTGTTGTGCTGTCGTTAAGGAACTCTGACCAGTGTCTTTGTTAATATTGGAGGTGCTGTCTGTTGTGCTGACATTATGGCTGTTAATATTGTCAGTCTTTTATTATCTTGAAATAGTTGTAGTATTTTATGTTTTAAAACTTTTAAGGTGTGTGTGTGTGTGTGTGTGTGTGTGTGTGTGTGTGTGTGTGTGTATGAAAATGCCCCCAATGTAATACACCTGGTGGCTAGAGGTATTTAGTCTCAAAAAGAGCCTAAAGTCCCTAGCCACCACCATTTCTGAGCTTTGTCCAGATTTTTTTGTGCTAAGAGTTGAGAGCTATGGTGAAAAGTGAGAACAGAATTTGTATTCCCCCGTTACTGGCTTTGTTGTTTGTCCAAATCTTTTGTGCTAACAGTTCACAGCTACGGTGAGTTTGAAGTGAGAACTGAAGTTGTATTCCCCCATTATTGGCTTTGTTGTTTGTCCAGTTTTTTTGTGCTAAGAAGTTGAGAGGTATGGTGAGAAGTGAGAACAGAATTCATTAAATGATAGCCTTTAAGTTTCAGTCTTCCTATTTTTCAAACTGCTGATTTAGCATAGTGGTATGTTGCACTGACTGTATTGTATACAGTTCTGGGTTCAAGACTTGCCAGTGACATGCATGGTGATAACACAACATTTTATTCTATCAACTTTCCAGAATTATACAACCAATGTTTAAAATGTGTCCCAATAAGTGCGAGAAGCTGTGCAAGATGCCTATGGCTTACACTACTGTCATTCTGTTTATAGTTTGGATGTGGAAGTAGACTTTTATGATGGAAATCTTCTGAACTGGGCAGTTTTGTAATTATTGGTTCATGCATTTTTTTTAATTGCCTACAGTATAGCTTACTGGAAAAATGTTCATTCAAACAATATATTTAAAATGTGCTCCAACAAGTGTGCTGTATTATACAAGGAATATAACTTAATAAAGTCAGGAAGGTGCATCAAAGAAAAGAACACCTGTATGTTTCTTGTTTTGTGTGCAAGTTGCCAATGATTTGAAAACAGCCCAAAGGTAATCTTTATCCACTACTGACCAGATGCTGCATTTTCTTTGGATGTGGTGTGGGTTCCAATGCTGTTTCAATGAATGTGAGTTTCACGGGCAGAGAAGTTTTAATGCCAAGTCTATTTTCATTGTGAGACAGTATTGCTTTGTTTATCGGATGTCTGTGTTTGTGTATTGATGTGTTGCAAAATGTAAAAATAAAATCCAAATAATCATTGTAGAAGTAAAGCAGTATGCACACATTAGTGTTTATGGTAAATGGGGCGAGAAAGCCAGGTAATGGGACACTGGAATTGCTGCAGGGGATTCTGGTAACATTTTATGGTTGTCTGTTCTTCAGTTTGCATTTGAAAGTTGGTATCCCACAATTCCGTTGGAGTGGGTGGGGTTACATAATTATGGATGCAAATTAGATGTTAATCAGCGTACAGATTTGTACCTATTTTTCATGGGCTTTGTCCAGATTTTTGATGTTTCCAGGTTGAGAGGTATGATGGGAAGTCTCTGGGACATGAATCTATCCCTCCAGCATGTCCTATTTATTGTTGTGGTGAGGTTTAGATCCCAAGAGCATGTAGCTTGGGGAGATTGGGATTTCTTCAAGTGGTGTATGTCCAAGGTTTGACATAGCTTTGTATGTCAGACAGAGGTCTCCTTGGAGTAAGCGGTATGTGATGGAGTAGAGTTTGGGATTCTTGAGCCGGTCGGCATAGGACAATTGTTTGAAGCCAGTGATCCTCTTGTTGAGGTACTTTTGGGACCTCTCAAGTTGTTGTAGTTCTCTTGTGAGGTACATCCCAAATGGGGCATTGTACTCAATGAGGGGTCTGATAAGTGATGAGTAGAGGTGAACAATGACTTCCTCATTTCTAGATGCAAACCCTTTTGTGATTAAGTGGGCCACGTAGAAAGATTTTCTGATCACTGTGGCAATGAGGCTGTCAAAGGAGACGTTACTATCCACTTGGGTCACAAGGTCTCGTATCACACTTTGTGTTAAGTGAACTTTCCCCTATCTAGTAATTCATGGGTACCATGTTTTTGCCAAAGGGGATAACAATGCACTTTTTGGCATTAAGTTTGAGGCCATGATTTTGACACCAGGTGTCAGTCTCAATGAGGCAGGATGTCTACATCGGCAGGGCAATTGATAATGGCACCCAGTTTGCAGTCATCTACGAACTTGGTTAGACAAAGACCCTTGGTGTTCGCTTGCACTTCAGAAAAGTATATACCGGACAGGAGGGGGTCCCAGAACTGAACCCTGGGGTACTCCACTTGTCACTGGTCTGGAGTCTGATCTGGAGTCAGCAACTCTTACCGTGTGGGTTCTGTCCATGAGCCAGCTGGCCACCCATCTCATGATGTAAGGGTTTATGTTAAGGTTGGTGAGTTTATCAAAGATTCCTGAATGAGGGATAGTGTAGGCTTTGTGGACTACCTTGCCCTCATCTATGGCCTTTGTAACTCTTTCAAAGAAGTCTACCAGGTTTAGGAGACATGACCTACCTTTTACAAATCCGAACTGGGTAGCATCCAGAGTTTGGAGTTTACCTATATCTTTTGTTGAGTTCCATGATGATACACACCACGGCTTTGCAGACCAGGCTTCTCAGGCTAATATGTCTATAGTTCCTGGGGCCTGTGGTTGTTCCTCCTTTGTGGAGAGGGATAACTGTTGCTATGTGCCATTCTGTGGGCATACAGCCTGTGGTGAGGCTGTGGTTGAACATGAATTTTAGGTGGGGGGCTAGTTCATTTTGGAATTCGTGTAGGACACAGCCTGGAATGTTGTCTGGTCCCATGAATGCTGTGTTTTTAGCTTTAGAGAGTGCCATTTTTACCTGTGTGTTTGTGATTGCCGGTACTCTACAACCATCTGGTATAGTTATGGGCCCTCTGGGGGCTGAGGGGGGAGTAAAGTTTGCACTGAACCCATCTGCCAATATATTGGCAATATCAGTTGGCTCTGCAGATTTTGTGCCGTTCAGTTGTAGCTCGGTGCAGATCATGGTGTTGCCATGGAGATTCTTGACATAGTTACTAAAGAATGCCTTGTGGTTGGTCTTTGGAATCTGTGGCAATTTTTCTTTCAAAATTAGCTTTGGAGGATTTTATGAGAGATCCTAGTTTCTTACTGAGGCTCGTCAGTGAGTTCCTCCATACCTGGGTTTTTACTCTATTTTGCAACAGTTTCTTCCTTCTGTTATAGAGTCTGTTAATGGCAGGGGACCACCAGATTGGCTTCCTTTTTTTGGAGGATAGCATCTTGGTTTTGTTATGGATCGCATGATCCATGCAGTCATGCAGGTGCTTGTAGTGTGTGTTTGTGCAGGATTCAGCAATTGTGACTGCATTGACTGTGTTCATCTGCAGGGGTGTCGCGAAGTTAGTCACCCCACTTTTAAGAAGCATGAAGTTTGCTTTTGAAAAATTTTTTAAGATGGTTTCCTTGTGTGGGGATAGATCGGGATGTGGATATCTAGGGTGATTAGTTTATGGTCTGATCTAACCAGTGAGGAATTTCTCGGGCATTGAGCACCGGTCACCCGTGCTGGTAATGACCAGGTCCAGAATATTACTGCCCTTGGTGGGGGCATTGACAAGTTGATCCAGGGCATTAAGAGTTTATGAACACAAGGAATCGTTGAGCTAAGGGATTAGTACAAGGGTAGTTTTCCCAGTTAATGTTTGGGTAGTTGAAATCACCCATTATTATGGTGTTTGGTTGGACCCTCATTTTTTCCAGTGTCCCCAGGAACGAGGAGTGAGCGTCCTGGGTCATGGTGGGGGATCGATAACAAGCTACAATTTGGAATGCATTTTTGCCCTAGGTTAGTTGCACTTGCATGATTTCAGAGGCATTGTATTTTGCAAGTAGCCTGGAGGTGTGGATGTACTTGATGAATATGGACACGCTTCCGCCCTTTGTGTTTCGGTCAGGTTTTGTGGCTGAAATGTGTGGTAGGAGTTATAGCCTGGTAATGCTGGGGTGCTCTTGGGAGCCTTGAACCAGGTCTCAGTCACTGCACAGATGTTGATGTTCTCCGTTTTGAGGAGTGCCTCAAGTGAGTGCATTCTGAGGTATAGACTCCTAGCGTTGAATAACATTGCCCTCAGTTTTTTGTTTCCTGTAGTTCTTATGGCGGTGGGTTTGTTTATTCAGCCTTGCCTAAAAGGCACTATAGGGGCGGCAAGAATCTTGGCCAATATTCTGAATCCCAGGGGTGACAGGTGCAAGCCATCTCTGGTGAAGCATCATGGCCTGTCAAGCATGTCATCCCAGACAGACAGATACTGGATCCCCTTTGAATGACACCAGAAGCTTAGCCAATTGTTAAAGTTGATCATCTTATTCTTGTACTGTGGTATCATTTTTGGTGAAGGTAGGATGCTACTCAAGGCTAGGGTCATACCTGCCTGGGTTACAAGATCGGAGAGCTCTTCCATGTCTCTTTTCATGTAGTCCAGGGAGGTACATCTCAGGTCATTTACACCAACATGGACTATGACAGAGTCATATTTGTACTTGCCTTGTAGAGACCTGAGTGCATGCGTTATGTGTCAGATTCTGGCACCTGATAAGCAGCTGACAGTAACCTTCTCTTTGTCCAGCCTGGTTAGTGGGGCATGGGTGTGCCTGACTATAGAGTCACCTATC
The DNA here is from genome assembly GCF_019279795.1 of Protopterus annectens. Classification (NCBI taxonomy): domain Eukaryota; kingdom Metazoa; phylum Chordata; order Ceratodontiformes; family Protopteridae; genus Protopterus; species Protopterus annectens. Next base: position 676,983,882 of record NC_056736.1, read on the forward strand.
ACAAGTGTGTTGGGTATGTTGTTTTGCCTTATGAGCTGTGGTTGTGGGCTATCTGTTGTTTGGGGTGTGTTGGTAGGCGGAGGTTGCTTGTGTGCCTGCTTTGGAGGTCTCTGTTGCCTAGGCAAATTTAGATTTTTAATCAGAGCCTCCATATATGTCCTGGTGTTTCTATGTGTGGATTTTGGAGGTGATGGTTTAGTTGGTCTAGGTGTTGTGAGTGGGGTGTTGCGAGTTGTTACCTTCTCCTCTTGACTGCCTGTTCCAGTCTTGGTTGGAGAGAGCTTTGCCTCTAGATTGGCTGTATAAGTGCATCTCTCACAGGTGTTAGTATCTGGTGATAGGAGGAGAGGGTTGTCTGTGTACATGAGGCAGCTATAGCATTGCCTCAAGATGCCCAGGGTCATCAGGTAGGCTGGAGAGTACACCGGGAGCTGTCTCTTGATAGAGAAACACTTACATATACATAAGCTTCACTAATTTGTACTATCATATAAAGGTCAAGCCACTGCATACACCATCCATATCACTGCCAATACGCTCAGTACTTGAGTGCAGAACTTCAGCATCTACTGTCTCAAGTATACAATGAAGGGAAGAAACTGAATGAGATTAAACTATATTCTGCATTGAGGAAATAAACAGTCACTCATTCATTTGTTTTATAATTACTTACCTTGGATTTTTTCTTTAATTTGGCAACTTTAAATTCAAACTGAGATGCTCCAGCCAGTAGGGCCTCAGTATGATCTTCCAGTTCAGAAAGCTTACAATCCCTCTCAAATACTTGATCAGCATTCAGTCTCATAATATCTATCACCTAATGGCAAAAAACAAAAGATTGAAAAATTACCAAAAATTACAGTTTACAGTGCAGCCCCATCAGATGCAAGCTAAGCACAAGTCAATGACTTTTCTTTCTAAAATAATGAAATTTTTCATTAACTACAGGTATTTAAGAACATTTTTGAGCATTTCATACCTTTCAGAAACAGTAAGGAACCGATTTAAAAAAAAAAAAATATACAAGTAATTCAAATATTAACCAGAGCTACCTTGATCCCCATATTTATTTTTGAAGGCCTATCCTTAAGCCACTCGAATCTGGACAGATGTTCTTCCTTTTGTAACAAAACTCATGACCTGTACTTTTGGGCACCAAAAGAAACATGCCCCTATGGCATGCTTACTCAGTTACATTAGACAACTTTTTTTTTTACCATCAATTTCTTGTCATGCTTACTTGCTTAGTTATTATTTCAAACTTGTTACCTTATTATCACTTCATCCTTTTACCATGGTATACCCATGCAAGCAGATCAAGACATTCTAAATCTTCATCACCCCTTCCCAAAGGACAACCTGGATAGAGATAGGGAAATACTTACTAAAGGCTCAAACTTTGGAATGGAATGCCAAAATGCATCGTATCTGGCCTGTGCAAACTATCCTTCAAAAAATGTTCATTACATATCCATCCTATGCAAGTAACTGCAACCTCCCTTAAACTCAGAACAAACTACATCCACAATTGTGTTCATCAATATGGCTTACAATCAAGCTTTTATCTCATTATTTTGTTTAATTTCTAAACAATTGAAAGCATATGCATTCTAAGTGACTGTTTTGATGCATTCCTATGTAGAACAACTGTATGTAAAAAGGTGTACTGATCTTAATAGGAGTTTGTCTACTTCAACCCACCATAAATAGGCGTCTGTGTTGTCCATTCCTTGCTCAAGTTACAGGTAAGTGACTGCTCTGACTCAGCAGCATTCTACAGACATCGGATCCAACTCTTGAGCTCCTTCTTCTACCCATAATGTCTTACTCCACCTCCAATACCGCAGACCGAGTTTGCTGCCTTAAAGGTCCTTAAATAGAAGAAGAAAAAGAAAAGAAATAAAACCAGGGCTCAAACTTGTAACAACAGGTTCCAAAAAAAATCCATCGGGTCACTCCAGAAGATGACAGGAAGGGAGGAGGAGGGAGGGGGTTTGAGGAAGAATGAAAACAGACAACACAGATGCCTAGTTATGGTGAATGCATAACATTTAACATCTGATGTCTCCTTTTTCATTCTTCATCAACTTATGGAACAGAGTCACCAGCTATGTAGTGGCCTTCATGGAAGGATATTCCAGAGAACTGCTGAACCGAAGGCAGCTTTACTGCTGGAAATTACATCCATTTTTTGAGTGACAAAAGTATGGGCACTAGATCAGGTGGATGCTGCACAAATATCAAAATATCATCAATGGAATAGATCTAGATCAGAAAGCAGATGAGGTGGCCATGAATCTGGTTGAATGAGCCTTAGAGAGTAGATGAGTTTGGCAGGGAGAGACCTTGTTGGGAATATATCCAGGAAATGCTGTTATCCATTTGGCCAATGTAACTTTAGAAATTGGAGAACCCATCCAACTAGGTGAAAGAGAGACAAACAGCTGGTTGTTTTTTTTCCGAAATCTTTTGTTCTATGTAAAGAGAGACATAGCTGCCTATGCACATTTAAAAGATGAAGCATTCATTCTCCTTTGAGAATTTTGAAAATAAGACTGATAAATGAATGCTTTTGATTTATATTTGATTAAGAAGCCACTTTTGGTAGGAAAGATGGACTGGTTCATAAAGTATCCCTGTAGTTATGAAATGCAAAGTACAAAGCTTTTTATGAAAGACCCTAGAGTTCTGAAATCCTTTTAGCAGACGAAATAGCAACTAAGAAGACTATTTTCCAATACGGGAATTTCAAGTCGGTTTTTGCTGAAGGTTCAAAAAGTTGTTGAATTAAACTTTGAAGCACTACTTTTAAGTCCCAGGAAGGTGAATAATCTTTCACTGGGCGTTTGAGCAAAAAGAAGCCCTTTACAAAAGCCTTAAACAACTTGGAAGCAGCAAAGCAAGAAGCATTGTCCCCTGAATGAAATTGAAATGACTGTCAACTGTACTTTAATTGTGGAAAAACTAGCACCTTCTTTAAAAAGATAAGCTAAAAATTCCAGGACAACAGAAATAGGGGCAGTAAAGTCAAAGGATGAATGTCATTTTTCAAGGCCCAATTTGAGAATCTTGTATATTTACTCCTGTAAATACTTTAAGTGGAATCCTTCTGTGAAGACAAAAGTATATCACAAACTGGGGAAGAAAGCCTGGGCTGTCTAGCTATTAATGGAACTGGAAAAACCATGGGGTTAGTTTGAGGGCTGAGATACCAGAATGTTTTATCTCTAAGGGATTAGACAGAAAGTCTGGGCTGGGGTCCAGTATCTAAGGGAAACAATAAAGATGACACCAAAGGAAGGGGAACCAGACCTGGCAAGGCCAAAAGGGGGGAAATGAGGATACCTGAACTCTTTAACCGACTGGTTTTCTGTAATAATTTTGGAATCAGAGGGAATAGAGGATATGCGTAAAGGAGACTGGAGGGCCAAACATGGACTAAAGCATCTCTCGGTGAATCCCCCTGAGTGGGGATCAGGACAAAATATCTGCTCCATTTGTTGTTGTGGGGAGAAGCAAAAAGATTCCAGCAAGGTTGGCCCAATGGCCGAAAATTTTCTATGCCACTGAATGATTGAGAGACCACTCCTGAGGCATTAGAATGGACCTGCTGAGTTTGTCTCCTAGCATTCTGGATTTCCATGGAATGTGCATTGCTACTAGAAAGTGGTTGGAGAAGATTCCACATTGCCACAATATCATAGCTTCTTGGCAGAGCAGGTAAGATTGAGTACCCCATTGTTCGTTGATGTATCAGACAAAAAACGTCTTTGGTTTGGATCACAATGGTCCCTGTAGGCAGAGCATCTTGAAATGCCTGCAATGCTAATACAACTGCTCTCATCTCTAAGACACTGACATGCAAATTGCCCTCTTCAGGGGACCAAGTACCTTGGACCATCCTTCCCAATAAATGCCCCCCACTCCTGTTTGGAGGCATCTGTGGTCACTGAGGGATACAGACAGAAGGGGCATTCAATGTAAATGTCATCTGCCTGGATCCACCATCAAATATGTTTTTTTGCATACCAGAGTATGTTTGACTGGAAAGGACAGAGGCTGATGAAGAACAGACCATTGAACAGCTAGAGTCCACTGAAGATCATGCATATAGTAATGTGCTAATGGGACTAAAACTACTGATGGTGCCATGGAACTAAGGGCTTGAAGGACAAGTCTGGCAGGAGGAAAAGGATGAGAAAGAATTTGATGAACCTGGGACTTGACCGCATAAATATGATGTGGAGGTAAGGAAGCAATCTGACTTAATGAGTTTAGATAAGCTCCAATGAACTCCAAGTTCTGTACTGGCAGTAGCCTGGATTTGGAAATATTGACTAATGCCTAGTGTTTGGCAAATTTGAAGCAAATAGTCCCTGGACTGTTCTAGGAGATGCATAGTTAGGGCAGTGAGGAGCCAGTTGTTTAAGTATGGAAACACTCAGAATCCTTGCAGTCTCAGGTGAGTTGCTACCACTACCATACACTTGGTAAACACTCTAGGGGCTGTGTTGAGTCTACAAGCCAGGGCTCTGAACTGACAGTGACTGGCTCCCATTTGAAAGCACATGTGTTTTCCTGGAAAGTCTATTTATTTTAATGTGATAGTACACGTCCTGAAGATCGATCAAGCACATCCAAATGTCCTTGTGTAAAAGAGATAGAATGGACTAAACCATGACCATTCAGAACTTTGACTTCCTTACATATTGGTTCAAATTGCTTAGATCCAAAATTGGTCTCAGATCCCTCGCCTTTTCTGGCACTAAAAAAAAAAACCTCAAGTAAGTTCTGAATCCTCTCTGGTCTGGTGGGACTTCCTGGGTGATTCTTGTCCAGCAGCTTCATAATTTCTTGACCTGCAGCTTTTCTCTAACTGGGAGGAACATCGGGAAGATTTCTTCTTTTGGAAGTGAGTGCTTGGGAAAACGGTATAAAGTAACCTCTGCATATTACCTTTAGCACCCAAGAATCTTTTGTTACAGCAGCCCAGGCACCTGCGTCCAGGGACAAGCATCCCCAAACTGTCTTCAGAGGCAGGCAGTCAGGCAGCCCTTCAGGAGTACTGAAAGGGTCTATCTAGAAAAGAATTGTAGATACCCCAATTCTGCGGGCATCTTCTGCTGCAAAGATGGCATCTTCAATTAGAATTCCCTCCACTGCCTCTAATGGAGTTTGTCTCCACATGAATCCTGGAAAGATCCCTCAAGATTTATGGAACCACATTTTCTTGCCTCCTTTGATTCCTTGAAAAGGATCACTGAGGGGTAGAAAAGTGAATTCCAACTTCAAGGCAGAGTCTTTCATCTTGTTCGCTGCAGGAACGTGCTTCTTTCACAGAAAGGCCAAACAAAGATGTTCCGAGAAAAGAAGCCTTGATGAACAAAGACAGAAAGGTTCGGCAAAGGGCATAATCACATCCATGTATGTCTCCTTAAAGCAATGCCTGAACTGGTTGCCCATAAAATACCTTCTGCTGCTTGAGAAATCAAACTCATGGATGCATTGGAAATAGGCAAAAGAGTGGACAGCTGCAAAGATGATCTTTTGTAATCCTCTGCAGACATGGACTCCAAGAGAGAGATTTTGAAAACTCTTTGGTCAAATCTCTCTGCAGTCTTGTAAAGTGCCCAAATAATTCAGGGAGTTTAAGGCAAAGGTTGCTGAAGCAAACACAAGCTTTCCCAACCTGTCCAATGCTCTAGACTCTCTGCTAAGGGAGGTGGGCAGAGGAGCTCTGTTCTGCTATCTCCTCCTTGGTGGCTGCTGCTACAATCACTGCATCAACAAGGACTCCTTTGCTCCAATGGGGCTTAACTTTTGGAGGAGCTAAAATTTTATCTGAATGATGTCGAACTGGATCAACCAAATCTAGTTCATTCCATGCCCAGTGAAAGACCACATAGATGAACTCATCAGCTAGGGTAGTCACCCACAACATAAATGGGCAAGCACCAAAAGCCTTCAGAAATAGTGACTACTCAGGGAAAGGAATATCTGAGGACCAACCATCTTTCTGCTTAATGATCTTCAACATATCATCAGGTGGTGGTCTAGGGGACCCTTCCCCTTCAAAGTCAGTATCTTTGGTAAGAGACTCCAAGGAAATGCTGTGTGTCCTTTTACATATTCTTTTTCAGTGACCATCCTCAGCAAGATGCTCTAAAGAGGTCTCGGAAGAGAGGGGTAGTTCCTCTAGGTGAGTTTTCTGGATGCTAGCTGGTAATGGCTGTCCTTGTGAAGTAGGTCTGACTAGATCAGAGCTTGCAACCATAGGTGGAAAACATGTATGATCTGAGGATGTATGAGAGACTGGGTTTCTTGAATGAAAAAAATGCACTCTCCAAAACCACAAAGGTCATTGGACCATGAGAAACCATGACTGGTTCACTGCAGGTGAGAATTCCAAAGCAGGCAGACCATGACTCTGTCCAGATCTGTGCATCAAGGAGGCATCCAGACCTGAGCAGTTACCACTGAGGCTCTGAGAGGCAAGGACAGCTCTGACATCATTGAAATAGATCCCTGTCTCATGGATCTGAAGCCTGTGCTTTGGCTCCAAGACTCTTCCTGATCCAAGGGGATGGATGCAAAAGTGGTCAGGGAAACCGCTGAGGCTGAATATGTAATCCTCTTCACTTCTGACACTGGTACCCTCAGAACTCTCAGATACTGGGGTTTTGAAACTAAAGGACAGATCAGAGAAGGAGATACAACTGTATGGGAGGTGGCAGGAAGGTTCATCGATCTAATGGGAGATGGAGACAGTATAACCCCATCTAGATCTGAGCTCTGAGGGACTTTCTCATCATCCTATCAACTTTCACTTCAGAAAGACTCTTTTTTTTTTAATTTCTCCAAGTCTTTTTTGTTTCTAATACCATGATGGGTTTGGACCCCATTCCCAAGTCAAAGTATGATTAAAGTCTATAAAATTAGTATTTTTTCATTCTTTAATGTTAGCCAGAACTGCTCTTCACTGCACCCGCAATGTGCCCAGTAATGAATCTTTCTGCAATTCTTATGGAGTTACATGTCTTGGCAATGTATCTAAATATGACTGCAAATTCTTTTTTATAAGACCCATTACTCCTATTATTATTGGATCTCCCTGGGTATCTTTCTTCCACAATGCTCTTGTTTCTGCCTGCAAATCTAGATATTTTATGACTTTGTCTCACTCTAGTCACTGGGTATAGCAATTTCAATGATCAATGTTACTTTTGTCTTCTTTTCATGGACCACTATACCTGGTTTTCTCATATCTATCTTTTGAACTCCTGATAATGGATGACCTTATGTGATGTAGACGTCATCATTTTCTATAATATGTTGTGGCTCATGTTTCCAGTATTTTTCAGCTACTTCAGTATTGTAATGTTTGCCCAAGCCCCAGTGCAACAGTCTTGCCACATTATTATGCCTTTCAGTATACAGTCCTTATTACTGATCCTTCATCAATTCCAAAATATTTATACACTCCCTCTTGCTCAAATTCTTTTATATCACATTCCTATCCCAACCTGATATTTTCTTGGTGCTGCAGCTTTCCTGCTTTAAAGGTTGCTTTTACACATTTATCAAGATCAAATAACCTTCTTATATCATATGAAGATATTTGACTACTTGCAGTTGTGCTTTCAAGTTCCTCAATTGATGAGCTATGTTTGTGTCTTTCGGCTTTTCCTGGCTAGGGGTCGCCACAGAGGAACTCCGGTCCGCTAATGATTGGCAGTAGATTTTTACGTGCTGGCTTGCCGGGCCTAACGCACAACCTTCAACGAAGGAACGCCTATCCACGCATGTCGCCACACAGAAGACGCTCTAACTGAGAATCGAACGGGCAACGTCTACCTGTGAGGCAACAATGCTACCGCAGCACCAGCACCACCACCACATACAGTTTTAAATCATCTACAAAGAGAAGATGAGAAGTCTTTACACTTTGTCGCTTTCTGGTAGCCAAATTATAGCCATGACCTAATATGCTACGCAGACAGCTTAGTAGGTTAAGGGCAAGGCAAAAGAGCAGCAGTGACAGAGTCACCCTGGAATATCCCCCTTTAAATTTTTATCCCTGGAATAATAATGTGTCCTTTATCATGGCTTAACTGCAAAGTGGTTTGCCACTGTTTCATCGTTGCTGTGATGTAGTTTATCAGTGTAGGCTGTATCTTATACATTATTATTAATGTATCTTATACATTGTTAAACGCACTTTTATTAATGTGGGATACTGTCAAATGCTTTTTTGTAATCTATCCATGCCATATTTAGATTCTTCCCCTTTTTACAGTTCTCCAATATGACTCTAACAACAAATTATCCTTTGTTCCATAGGACTTTCTTTTATTACCCCCCCCCTATTCTATTGCCATAACTTCTTCTAAATGACTATAAACTCTGTCAGCATCAATTCTGGTGTATAATTTATACATTATCAGAAGGCATGTTGCTAGTCTATAGTTTTAGGGTAGCTAGCAGGTTCGTTCTTAAGTAGGACCATTGTTTTTCCTGTTGTTAACCAGGCTGGTGTCTGTTTGGGCTGTGCATACAAATAGTTCTTACTCATGGCCAAATCTTCATGCAAAGATGTTAATACTTTCAGCCATAAGTTAGGTACTGCATCTGGGCCTGGGTTTTACAAATAGATGCTTTTCTTAACTTTGTTTCAATTTCTCTAGCTGTTACTTCACCCCATTTCATATCTTGTACATTTCAACTTCTTATTCTTTCTTTTACTTTTTATGTCCATTTAGCATCTTTGTTATGTTCCACAGGATCTTCATAGAAATTTCTCCAAAATATATCTATTTCTTCTTTTTTGGTGGCTTTTCAATTCCTTTTATCTTGTTTCCTAATTCTCTACAAAACTTTTTTGGGTCATCAATAAATTGCTTATTTTGTACTTTTCCTTCATATTTATGTACACATTTTCTAAGTTTTTCTGCCTGTCCTACTTTTAGTTTATTATTAGTGATAGTGCACGATAAATCCTGATGCATTGCTTTTATCATGTCTATCTTATTTTTGTTGATCTATTCCCTCTTGTATACTCTTCTAACAGTGCTTTATAGTTTTCTCTATTTGATATTTCCATGATGGCATTTGATTTCTCCCCATTCTTTCCCTTACTACTCTGTGTTCTTGTGGTAAGACTATCTGTTATTAATTTGGCTGCACAGTAATGTATCCTATTTACTTCTGTTATATTGCATGAATCTCTATGGACAGTCCTAAGTACTGTCTTATTTGTTTTATCAAACTTCTAAATTTTGGGGTTTTACTGACCTTCTGCAGTCTATTTCTTTCACTGATCTTAATATGTCTATCCACCTCTATTAAATCAAGCAACTCTTCCCTTAGATCATTCTTGTCTAAACTGAGAGCACATTCTTTGCTGTCTATTTCCTGCATTCATTCTATAGAAAGTTCAGAGCATCTTCCTGTGCCACGTTCTCTTCAGTTTCACCCTATGTCATCTGTTGCTCTTTCATATGGGAACTCAATGGTCTATCACTCCACGTCACTGACTGTCAGAGTTGCCACAGTTTCCTGTTCCTTCCCTTGCTGTACGGTTCCAACTGAACATTTGTACTGGTTTTCTGTGGAAGGCTCCAAAGTATCTTCATAGGTCAACTGATTAGATGCTTCCTGCTCAGCTGGTTTCTCCTTAATTTGGGTATTGATCATTCCATCCTGTTCAGTTGTTATCTGAGTTAAGTTTTCTACACCAAATCCTTCACTTTGCAATTAATCCATAACCTCAGTTTCTATTTCTTTAACTTCTCCATTACTAATCCTCTTTTCTACTTTTCCTCTGTTTTCTTATTTTTGTATTGTAAACTTTTATAAATCTGGATGTCTTTCCCATATTTCTCTTCAAGTATCTTTGGTGCTGCTCTTTTTGCATTCATTACTTTGGCTTTATCTTTTGCATAAATACTGCACCATTTTAATTCTCTTTTTCTTTCCCATGTCCATACATCTTCAGATGTCTCACGTTCTTCTTGTTTCTCCTTACTTTGGGGACTTGTTCCATTATGACTTGAGCTCCTGGAGGAACCTGACAGATGAGGTAGTTGTGAGGTCTGGAGTGTTTTCTCAGAGTTTGCATTAGTGGAGTATGGAAGCCGAGGAGAAATAGGGTCAACCATGAACTTGGGTGAATGAGCTCTCAGTGTATAAGTGCTAGACGTCAGATCCAATAGTTTTGGATCCATAGGCTGAATAATGGGACTGGATGAAATAAACCAAAATACCAAAAGGAAGATGAAGGCAATGAATGGTCACTAATAAACGTAAAAAATTGCCCAAACAACCACAAAGGAAGCCTGCAACACAGCTGGAAACTCAGAAGAATTTATTGTTGTAACACAATATGACAGAACCTATCATACTGGATGAAATAAACACTGGATCCAAACACTTAAGATCCGTAGCTTTTCTCTTTGGATCTGAAGAACTCGGATCTAATGATCTTTGTATGTTTTGTGGAGGATCCAAGGATAAAGAAATCTTAAGAGATTTTGGTGGAGATTGTTTTGTGTGTCAACGGAGCCTTGGATGGTTTGCTAGGGATTTCATACAGGAGGAGGAAGATAATGACAGAGGTAATAAACCTTTGAAGACTAGCTTGTTTCTCCTGTCCGCAGTAGCCCTTGAGTTAAACATGGCACAAATGGTACAGCTCGTATCCAGATGTTCTGCTCCCATACACTAAATGTATTCCCTCTGGGCATCGGAGCTCCAAATTTTGTGCTCAAAGGAAGTGCATTTCTTAAAACTTATAGGCTTCTCAGCCACAGTAAGTTATCCATTAACAAAAAAGGTAAATAAAATAAAATATAACTTTTTTTAATCAAGGCAAACTGAGATTATAGAAACAGGGCTACCAACAATGGTAGTTAAGAATATCCTATCTGGGTAAGAAAAAGAGATAGGAGAGGTGTATGTATGTATATATATATATATATATATATATATATATATATATATATATATATATATGTATGTATGTATGTATACAGAAAAGTACCAAAATGTTACATTGCTAAGGTAGACAGCTAATGGACAGAAGAAACATGAAAGACTATGAGGGAGGAACTATTAAAGTAGTTAAAATCTCTCCATTTCTTTTTCAAGTTAACTCTCAAAAACACTACACAATCTGCAAAACACTCAATGGATCCACACTATGAGAGATGGTGGCAAACAAGATTTGAGGTACTAGGGGGAGGATTAATGGCATTATCGGTAGAGGGAAGAGTTCAAGAGTTGGATACAAAGTCTGTAGAATGCGTCCAAGTTGGATCGGAGGTTGGATCTGTAACCCACATGTCGAGGAAGAATGAAAAAAAAACATCAGACACATTCCTTACACCAAGTGCAAACTAATCAAAAAGTACAGTTGTGCAAGTAAACTTACTATAACAGTAGATATTCGAATAATTACTGCTGCAGTAGCCTAAGCTGTATGGAGTTATATCTTGTAAGGATAAAACAGCCAGCCTACTTCCAAAGCTTCCGGGCGCCTTCCACACTGCCAAACTATCAGTAAGCTCAAGATTAACTGACTAAAAAGAAAGGCTGGGGTGCCAAGTCCTTGAGAACTTTCACGCCAACAGTGAGGGGGAGGCTGAGCCCAAAAAGAACAATGTCATATGCTGGCAAAAACAATGCAGCAAAATACGAGGAGGATGGAGGGAGCGAGTTGCTACTGCAGTAGTGATCATTTGAACACTAAATTTACTTACACACCTGGATAATGTTCATCATACTGATCACTGCTGCAGTAGTCTCAGCTATGTGGCTAGATTACCCTAGCTAACTACACATCTAGGAGGTGGAAGGAGAAGATTCCAGGAGCCCCTAGAGAATGGTCCCAGCAAAACCTGATCTAGACCTAGAGAAGTAATTAAGTTTATAGTGCTTTGTAAAAGTAAGTACAGAGGACCAAGTAGCAGCTTCAAGAAAACTTGTAGAATCCAACCCTTTCCAAAAAGCAATACATGAAACCAAGGCACTGGTGGAGTGGGCCTTGACCCTGCCTGTAATAGTTTTGTTATGGAGTGTATAGAAAAGGTAACAGACTTAGACAATCATTGGGAAAGAGTCTGTTTTAACACACTGTCCCTTCTCACCTTCACAAGAAATGAACAATTGATCTGAAAGATTTCATTCTGTTAGGACAGCATCAGAGTTGTTTGTGGACACCCAGGGTATGGAGTATCCCCCTCTCCTTCATTTTTAAGTTCAGGGGAAAAAAAGGGAGATGGCTAGTTTTGATTAAAGAAAACTGTGATACCACTTTATGCATAAAAGGATTAGTTCTCAAAGAAACTATGCCCCTCTAAAATAAGATAGGGTTGACTCATCTTAAGAATGTGCAAGGTAAGAGCAGTCAGTAAGATATTAGCATGATAAGAATCTCAAGTCAGCCAGGTTAGCTGGTTTAAATGGAGTAAGTGTTGGCTACCTTAACACAAGATTAAGATCCCAAGTTGGGTACACCAGTTTACTTGGAGACCTCCTATGTAAAACCCCTTTCAAAATTATTTTGACATGAACAAAACCCCAAAAAATGGAAGCTCTTGCTTTTGAATATGGATAGCAAGATACAGGCAGTGAAAATGTTTTCAATTGCTTTAGTCAGGTATATTTATATCAACCAGAGGAGGATTTGGGGACGGTAAGAGATGAAGGATTTTATCTGGGAGGAGAAAATTCAAGGATCATGTTGATCCTTCCAATAAAACAAGGTGATGGTGGTTTAGTTTTAATGATCTGAAGGGATATTTTGGAGATACACAGTTAAGGATTAAATACACAGCACAAGCAGAAATGTAACATTCAAAGTGGGAAAAGGATGACGATGAAGAAGGGAAATTTAATAAAAAAGAAGAGTGGGATTTTAGATATAGATCTCTGAGGAGAATAACAGCCATGCAGGCTATTATATCCATAAATTAGACGAAAATATTCAAACAACTAAGCTAACACAACAACGGAGAAAGATGTTGGCAATAGGAATGACTGCAATTAGGTGTACTGAGGATAAGCAAGAGGGGGCTGGAATTTACTGGAAAAAACTGTCAAAGGAACCAAGGTACTGGGAGCAAATAACTACAGAAGGAAAGGTAACAAAATGGAAAGAGGCCAAGAAGACATTTGGACTGTGGGATAGAGAGTGCCTTCTCTATGAGGGATTGATATCAGAGTATAGGCAAAGAGAACAGGATAGGGGACTCCAAAGTAAAAAGCCTCCTCAGGTACAGTTTTTATTTAAATGTAAAACATAAGCTGCTATTAAAAAAGGATAATTAGTAAGGCATATAAAATATAGCACAATAACTACAGGAATCAGAGGAGGTTAGAAAAGGTTGAGAAGTTACATAAGCAATTCACAAGGAACAAATGGGAGGACATATGTATGGCTCTGAATTTGAAATTCTAGAAGATTTAGGATTTTTGCTTGGTATTGTTTGCAGTTAGCTTTGTATCCCAAGCAGACTCCAAATAATTCTCCCTCGAGTACATGGCAAATGTTGGAGGTGTGATGGGAAAGAAAGAGGTAACTGGGAACATATGTTCTGGGAGAGTAATGAGTTGAAAATTTTAAAAAATCTCTACAGAACACTCTCAGAAATATTGGGTGGGAAAAAGGGTGGAACTAAGGAATATATATATATATATATTTTTTGAGCTGGGATACATGATCTGTCTTGCCTAGACATACCAAGGCCTTAAGTATAATTTTGGTGGTTGCCAAAAAGCAATTCTGGAAGTGGGGTATTTAAAAATGTTAGGAACACATTACATTGAAAAAATGGAAATTGTGGGAACAAAACACGCAAAACAATGTTTTGGAAGAGGAGTAAGCTTTAAGAGAAGGCCGGAATTGGTCAATTTATATAATGCTGGATTGACAGTTATAGATCAGTTATTTTGTATAATTATGTCTAAACAGGGAAAATGTTGATATGGTTTGTTTTCTTTTATATACATGTATGTTTGTCTAGGTCTTGAGTAATAATTCAATAAATGTGTTAAAAAGAAAGGCCACAGGATAGTAACTCACACAAATATTGTAAAACCAGACAGCAACTAGCCCTGAATGAGTGTTGGTTTTGTTGCAGGCACCAGCTTATAATACTATATTAGCAAATGGAAAAGGTTTTTCTAGTAGCAGGCTTTCTTGCTTCCATCAGTACCTGATGCATGTCCTCAGTAAACAGGGGCCTAAAAGCAATTAAGATTCTATCATCCAGGCAGTCAACTGAAGTTGAATGATGTCAGGGTGTATCATACACCCCTGTTCTTGTGCAAGCAGATCACATCTATTAGAACGCTTGTTGTAATTGTCCCTGACCATTTCTAAAAGAAGTGAGAACCACTGCTGCCTGGGCTAGAAGGGAGTTACCACAGTGATTTTGGAGGATTCCTTCTGAATTTTCAGAAGGACCCTGGATATTAGTGGAAAAGCATACAGGAACATTCCTGTCCAAGGAAAAGAAAATGCATCTGTTTTGAAGGCAGTCTTGCTTGCAGTCCTGGAATATAATTTTGCCAGTTGATTGCTTAGAGAGGAGGCAAAGTAGTCTATCTGAACACTCCACAGAAGCCCCCAATATAGTTTTCATTTATGAGGGTCTGCCCTAGTTCTGCTCAGTTTGTCTGCATACAATACTGCTCTGCCATAATATAGGATGATTCTAGAGCGGGACAGTGTTGTAAAGCTATATCCCAAGCCAAGATGCCTCATCTGCAAAGCATGTGCAACCTGGTTCAATATTCCTTGTTGACGTACCACATGACTGTGGTATTGTCTTGTAACCACTTGAAGAGGTCCAAGGGATCAAAGATGGTTCAGAGAGTTCAGTGCCTTGATCAGGGCAAGCAACTCCTTGATATCTGTCCTTGCTTCTATCCTTGGTGTCCCGTATCTGTTGCACTTTTATCCCTCCTGAAACACTTCCCCAAATTAAGTTCAAGGCATCTGTGGTGATCGACTGCTTTGAAGCAGGAAGGGAAAGGGGGAGACTTGGATTTAAGATATCTTGTCTCCAACATATGACTTCTTTTCTGACAAACCACAACACTGGGATTTGAAAGATAAATGGTGTTGGTGCTGGGACCAAAGAGATTTCAAATTTCACTACACCTTTCTCATTTGGAGTTTTGCCAGGGATATCATGGAAGTCACATCCCACAAGACCCAAAATCCTGAGGTATTCCCTAGCAGTGGCTAAAGTATGACTGGAAAAATAAAAGTTATGTACTCACCATAACTATGCTTCTGTGCTGTCCATTTTCATTCTTCAACAAATGGGTTTGAATCTGATCCTTGGATCTGACTTGGCCACTTTCTCTAGACTCTAGGATCCAAGTCCTGAGCTCCTCCCTTACCCATAATGCCCCTAGCTACTGCCATTATACAATATCATTACTATGTATAATAAGATAAATATGACAGAACAGTGATAGTTGAAAGATCAGGAGCTCAAACAGGACATTGTTAGGTCACTCCCAAGACATGGATGGGGGAAGGTGGGCTGGAAGTTGAGGAAGAATGAAAATGTACAACACAGATGCATAGTTATGCTGAGTACATAACTTTTATATCTACTGTTGTCATTTTCAGTCATTCCTCAATGAATGAGATAGTCTCCAGTTACGGTAACCTTGGATGGCCCTCATGGAAGGATGTTCCGGAGAACCACAGAACTGAATGCAGCTCTGTTTCTGGACATTACATTCAAGCTGTAATTAGAAATAAATTTATGAACATTAGACCATGTGGCAACTGTGCAAATGTCATCAGTGGAGGCTCTTGCCCAAATGGCAGCTGAAGGAGCTACTGACCTGCTTGAGTGAGCTTTTGGTTGTCTTGGGAAGGTTAGACCTCTCAAGGAATACATGTAGGAAATACAATCTGTTATCCATTTGGCTAGAGAAGTTTTTGAGACTTGTCTTCCCATTTTATTACTGGAAAAGGAAACAAACAACTGATTAGTTTTCCTAAATTCCTTAGCTCTGTGAAGGTAAAAACAAAGGTGCCTATGTACATCTAAAATATGATGGATATACTATCCTTTATGGACAAACTCAGGAAAGAAAATTGGTAAACTGATCACTTGACAGATGTTTGCTTGAGAGGCAATTTTTGGTAGAAAAGTAGGATTAGTGCATAAGGAGGTAATTATATCTTTGTGAAAAATAAACTGTGGTTTTGAAGAGAGTGCTTCGAGTTCAAATACTCATCTTGCTGAAGTTACAGCCACCTGAAGGGCCATTTTCAAGACAGAAACTTAATGTCTACTTCAGCTGAAGGCTCAAAAGGTGGATGCATCAAAATTCTGTTGATATCAAAGTCAGATCCCAAGCTGGACTGGGATCCCTATGGAGATCTAAGTAAAAAGGTAAATTTAAAAAAAGGCCTTACATAACCTAGATGAAGTTAAAGTAGAAGCATTATCTCCAATGTGGTAATTGGAGATGGGTGCTAAGTGAACTTTGATGGTGCAGAAGTTTGCTCTACCTTGAACGATGGTGGTTGGAAAACTAAAATAGCCAGAAGTAGAGAAGTAAAAGGATCCAACTCTGTCTGAGCCCAAAAAGAAAATAATTTCCATTTGCTCTTATAAATCTTCCTAGATGAAGGCTTATGGGACAAAACAAGAATTCTTTGAACTGGTGAGGAAAGTCTGGGATGTCTAGCCATCAATGGAACTGGAGAAACCATGTCGTCAACTTGAAGCCTACAATATCTGGATGAATCATTCCTGACAGATGTGACAGGAGGTCTGGACTGGGAACCAGTGTCCAAAGAGGACATACTAGGTGAAACCGTAAGAAGGGAAACTACATTTGCTGAGACCAGTAGGGGACAATGAGGTTTACTTTGCTCTTCAACCGGAACACTTTCTGAAGAAAATTGGACATTAACAGGAGGGGAGGGCAGACATAAAGGAGACCGAAGGGCCAAACATGAACTACAGCATTTCTCGGTTAATGACCCTGAAGAGAAATTAGGGCAAAGAATCTGCTGCATTTGTTAAGGGGAGAGGCAAATAGATTGCAGCATGGCTGACCCCATTTGTGGAAGATCATATTTGCCACTGACTGAGAGACCACTTACGAGGCATCAAGACAGTCCTGCTGAGCTTGCCTGCTAGGATGTTGGTATCGCTACAAGAAAGTGGGTGGAAGAGATTGCCCACTACCAAACTCTGTGCTTCTTGGCACAAGGGATAGCATCTGGCTCCCCCTTGCTTGTTGATGTACCTGACTAGTGAAATATTGTCCATTTTAATATCAATAGTTCCTAGTGGAAGAAAGCTCTGAAGGGCCTGCAATGCTAGAAGCACCACTCTCATCTCCAGGACATTTATATGCAAATTGGTCTTTTCTGAGAACTGCGTGCCTTAAACAGACCATCCCAAGTAATGCCCCCCCTACCCCAACTGGGAGGCGTCAATGTGGCGTTTGGGGGAGGATGAATAAATGGACACCCTTGACAAATCTCTTCAGACTGTATCCTCTCCAGCAGGGATTTTCTGAAAGCCTATTTTATCGGATGTTATAACTGATGACAATGAAAACACCACTGCATTGCTAGAGTCCACTGAAGAATCCTCATATAAAGACTAGCAGGGGGAATTAGAGTTACTGCAACAGCCATCAACCCTACGGCTTTGAGTACCATTTTTGCTGGGATAGAAGTATCTGTCTGACATATGACTTCAAAGAACTCTGTTTTGAGGCAAAAGAGCTAATCAATAGACTGCATCTAGATGAGCCACTATAAACTCTAAGACTTGAACTGGTTGAAGTTGTTGCTTGGCCAGATTGATAGCAATTCTTAGAGTGTGAGATATTTCAAACAAGTACTCCTTGGCTGTTTACAGAAGATGCCTGGTCAATGCAATAAGCATCCAATCGTCTAAGTAAGGAAACACTCTGAATCCAAGCAGTCTTAGATGAGCTGCTACCACTGCCATGCATCTGGTGAACACCTTGGGGGCTATGGTGAGACTGGCAGGGCTCAGAAATGGTATGACTGGCTCTCAGCAGGAAGCATAGTTATCTTCGAGAGCTCCTGTTCATTTTGATGTGATAGTATGCATCTTCAAAATTAACACAGCAAACCAAGAAGAAACTTTGCAATGTGAAGGGTGTGATGTTCACTTCCTAAATTATGTTATGCACTTAGTTCACGTAATAAAATCGAACGGTAAAATAAATAATAAATAAAATAATCAAACAGAAAATAGTAGGTAGTTCACAGCTGAGTTAAAAATGGAATATCCATTATTCAAACACACACACAAGTGATCCTACTTGAGTATAATGAAAAGCATCAAAAACATTACTTATATATAATCAGGTTGTTTGGATCAATGGAGTAGCTAGAGAGTGGTTCTGTTAAGAGCAATAAAAGCATTAAAATCATTCCTTTAGCCAAGTCCCCTTCCCCCTTAACACCATAGTGTAATCACAGACTGTGCTAGCTAAAACTGAATCTAGAAAGCTAGAGACAAATTACAGACTAAGACTAGATTATTAACACTTTGTAGAGGCTAACCAGGGTTATAGGTTGGCTAGCATCACCACAAAAATGAAACCCTTCCTTAGGAACCTAAATGAACCTGAAAATTATTTTTTGGTGAGAGGATACAAAAGCAATATGTTAAGAAGCATTTTGGAACCTATAATTGAACTAAAAAGTACAACTGCATCATCACTTAAAAGGCCTTATATTAGGGTGTTAAAGAAATCTATAGACAACAAATCTAAAGACACTTGTATCTTGACTTTTACTGTTGACTATTACAGTATCGTTAATTTTATTAGAGAGAACTGGGCCATAATTACTGAAAGCTCATATTTAATGGACATCCTTGGAGAAGCTCTTCCCTTTGTGAACAGGAAAGCTAGGAACATCAGGAGTTGTGTTGAAGGTAGGCCCAGACCACAGGATACATGTTTAACTGTGGAGGCAGCCCACTAAAGTGTGCTAGCCTGTGTAACTAATTTATCACTGTTTCTGCATTTTCTGTGTGTTTCTACCAAAAAAACAAAAAAAAAATCCTTGTTTTCCCGCCTTCCTCGACTAGTTTAGACCAGTTTACAGGCATTGCTGTATTCTGGGCTGTGGTGTAGTTCCTGTGTTGTCCATTACCTTACTTGGATAGAAGGAAATTTCTTTGCTCACCAGTGGGAGTGGGGAGCCTTGAGCAGCCTACCTGTCCTTGGGGGAAGTGACCTCAGCACAGGAAGCTGTAGTAATTGGTTGTTTGGGACCATTTCTAGCTCTTTTGTAGTTCACTGTTTAAAATCCGCGTTTGCGCAGTTGTGCGCATAGCGCAGCGCCAGTTAAACAAGGTTAAACTTTTTCTGGCTCCGCCAAGTCTGCTCTTCAAATTTTCTCTTAAGGAAGCTCTACTCTTAGTATAACCAGACTACTCACTGTATTATAAGCCTAGCACTTGTTCTCAATACTTCTCTACTAAATAAGCACTCTCGTACTAAGTAAAGCACTACATCTACTTACCACCCCTGTGAATATCCACTTCCCTTAAAGGTATACCACTCCCTTATACTGTTCTAGCATGTCGAGTGGTAGATTACTGGTGTCATCTCCAGTTCAGCTGGTCAATCTGGGCATCTTGAGACAATGCTACAATTGTCTCATGTACACAGACAACCCTGTCCTCCTCCCAACAAACACAAATACATGTGAGAGATGCAACTATATAGCCAAACTGGAGGATAAACTCTCTCAACTCAGGGATGGCATGACCAGACAGGAGGAGATGGCAACCACACACACAACAATCCCAGTCCCACATAGACCTACCACAACTGCAAACCAAACACATAAAAACACAAAGACATACTTGGAGGCTCTAATAAAAAAACTTACCAAAACAACAGAGGCTCCCAAAGCAGACATCCAAAAATCCACCACCTCAAAACAAAAGACATGCAACACATACTTCAATAAATCAGTGTGTCGACCAATCGCAGCCCTTAAGGCCAAACACCTTGCCTGATACACTAGTAATAGGTGACTCCATAGTCAGACACACTGATGTCCCACTGACCAGGCTGAACAAGGAGAAAGTGACTGTGAGCTGTCTATCGGGAGCTAGGATCCGCCACATAACACATGCACTCAGGTCACTCCAAAGCAAGTACAAATATGACTCCGTCATTGTCCATGCTGGTGTGAATGACCTGAGACGTACCTCCCTGGACTACATGAAAAGAGACATAGAGGAGCTCTCCGATTATGTAGCCCAGGCTGGTATGACCCTGACCAGCATCTTGCCCTCACCAAGAATGATACCACAATGCAAAGACAAGATGATCAGCTTTAACAATTGTCTCAAGTACTGGTGTCATTTTAAGGGGATCCAATGTCTGTCTGCCTGGGATGATATGTTGGACAAGCCACGCTGCTTCGCAAGGGATGGCTTACACCTGTCACCACTGGGCTTCCGGATATTGGCTAAGGCTCTTGCCACCCCCATAGTGCCTTTTTTAGGCAAGGATCAAAAGACAAACCCACCTCCTTAGAAAACAAAAATGGAAAAAAACTAAAGGTAATGCTGCTCAACGCCAGAAGTCTAAATCTCAAGATGCAGGCACTTGATGCACTCCTCAGCATGGAGAACATTTACGTCTGTGCAGTAACTGAAACCTGGTTCAAGGCTCCTGAGAGCATCCCAGCGCTACCAGGCTATACCTCGTATCATGCTTTTCGGCCCCAAAACCCGGGCCAAACCACAAAGGGAGGGGGAGTGTCCATATTCATAAAGGACACCCACACCTCCAGGTTAGTAGCAACACATGAAGCATCAGAGTCCATACAGGTGCAACTAACCATAGGCAAAACTGCTATACAACTGGTAGCATGTTACAGGCCACCCTCCCAATCTCAAGAACCCCACTCAGCCTTCCTGAAGACACTGGAGGATATGAATGTATCACAAAATACCATCATACTGGGAGACTTCAACTACCCAAACATAGATTGGGTACATTATTCTAGCCCTAATACCCTAACCCAAAGGTTCCTGGAATTCATAAATTCAAATGCACTGGAACAACTAGTCACCTCTCCCACTAGGGGAGATAATATACTAGACCTGATCATCACAAACATGGGGACAAAATGCTCCACACCGGAAGTATACCCCTCACTAGTGAGATCTGACCACAAACTAATCACCCTGGATATACATATCCCACCTCCACCTCCAGCACAAAAGACCACAGTGAAAAACTTCTCAAAAGCAGACTTCACTCTTCTTAAGACTGAGATGGTATCCTTTAAGCCCACTGTGCCAGTGGATATCACATCCCACAATGCCGAATCCTTCACAAATGCTTTCTATGGACATCTCCAAGAATGCATGGATCATGCAATCCCAAACAAACCCAAGTCCCTCTCCACCAAATGTAAGCGTCCTGTCTGGTGGACCTCAACCATAAACAAATTGTATAACAAAAGAAGGAAGCTACTGCACGTCAGAGCGAAATCCCATGAAGGGAAGACATCTCTGATCAACATTAGCAGAAAACTACGTTCTCTCATAAAAACATCCAAGGCAAACTTTGAGAGAAAAATCGCTAAGGACACTAAAGATAACCACAAAGCCTTCTTCAGCTATGTTAGAAACCTGGGTGGAAACCCTCAGATATGCTCAGAGTTGGTTCACAACAACAAAAAATACACTGAACCCACAGATATTGCTAACATTCTGGCTGACAGGTTCAGTGCAAATTTCTCGCCTCCTTCACCCCCAAAAGAAGAAATACTTATCCCAGCTGAATGTAATCTCCCTGTCATCTCAGATGTCCAAGTGAGAACCGCCTAAACAAAGCAAAAAACACAGCATCAATGGGACCTGACAGTATCCCAGGGTGCGTGTTACGTGAACTCCAAGAGGAGCTAAACCCACACATAAAAATGCTATTTAACCTTAGCCTTACTTCGGGATATGTACCTGAACACTGGCGTACAGCAACAGTGGTCCCACTCCACAAGGGGGGTGCCTCTACAGACCCTGGAAACTACCGCCCCATAAGCTTAACTAGCCTGGTCTGCAAAGCTATGGAAAGAATCATTATGGAACTCATAAACAGAGACATAGGGGACCTACAGACACTTGACCCCACCCAGTTCGGCTTTGTAAAGGGCAGATCTTGCCTTTTAAACCTGGTTGACTTTTTCGAAACAGTCACTACAGCCATTGATGAGGGCAAAGCAGTCCATACAGCATACCTGGACTTGGCTAAGGCCTTCGACACAATACCCCACTCAGGCATCATATATAAGCTAAACAGCTTAAAAGTAAACCCTTATGTCACTAGATGGGTTGCAAACTGGCTAAAGGACAGAACCCATAAAGTTAAAATCGCTGGAGCAGTGTCAGACTCAACGCCAGTCACAAGTGGTGTCCCACAGGGATCTGTCCTGGGACCCCTCTTGTTCGGCATTTATTTCTCAGATGTTAAAGCAAACATGGGAGGGCTGTGGCTGACAAAGTTCGCAGATGACTGCAAACTAGGCGCCATAGTCGATACACCAGCAGACACACACATCCTACAAAAAGGCCTCACTGAGACGGACAACTGGTGCCGTAGTCACGGCCTTAAACTAAATGCCAAAAAATGTATAGTCATCCCTTTTTGAAAAAACAAAGTACCCACAAATTATCACATAGACAGCAACCCACTGAGTACGGAAAAAGTAATCAGAGACCTAGGGACCCAAGTAGACAGCAACCTCTCATTTGACACCCACGTTGCCAAAGTGGTTAGAAAAACATTCTACCTTGCACACCTCATCATGAAGGGATTCACATCCAGATCCAAGGATGTCATTGTACCCCTATATTCCTCCCTCATCAGACCCATGATTGAGTACAATGCCCCATTTGGTATGTACCTCACCCGGCACTTGCAACAGCTGGAGAGATCACAAAAGTACCTCACCAAAAGGATCAAGGGTCTCCAACATATGTCTTATTCTGCCAGACTAAAGAAACTTCAGCTCTATTCAGTAGCATACCGCCTGCTCAGAGGTGATCTCTGCCTGACGTACAAGGCCATGTCCAATCAGGATCTGATGGACATGCTCCACCTCAAAAAATCCAAATCCATCAGGACCACGAGAGCTAAAGACTTAAACCTCGGCACAAGTATGAAAAGGACATGCTGGAGGGATAGATTCGTAACCCAGAGGCTTCCCATGCTTTGGAACAGGATCCCAGTTCATATTAGGCAGAGCCCCTCACTGACTCTCTTCAAGAGAAATCTTGATGAGTGGATGGGAGATCGTAAGTTTACCCCAGGGGTCACATCTGTGTCACTGCTAGACAGGGGCACAGTAAACTAATTCTATTATATAAGGGGACCTTCAGTGTGTCACTACTAGACAGAGACACAGTATTCTAGATTTATTCTGTACATTTTTGTACCATTTCATGGGGTGGCAAAAGCCACATCACTATGGCTAGGCTTACAAATGCCCCATGGCAGACAGCCTAGTACTATACTATGAAACTATGAAACAAATAAGTGTGGCGCCAACTGTGTCTTTTTGTCAGTACATAAAGGAGGGACACATGTTTTTCTGGCAGTGTTTAAAGATATTTACTTATTTATTTATTTCGGTTTGATTACCGGGGGAGTCCACTGGGCCAGAAAGTGCCCATTTTCAGTGGAGGCCCGGGAGAAAAGCTCCATAAGCAATATGATACAATAGAGGTTACATAATGTTGAAAAAAAAAGTTACAATTTTAACATTTATACAGTAAGAAAAGCAAATTAATAAAAATATACTTCTAAAACACAGTTGAAGATAGTAGGGAGCACAACTTACAGGAGTTTTCATTCAGGGCAGCAGCCCGGGGAGAAAAGCTCCATAAGCAATATGATACAATAAAGGTTACATAATGTTGAAGGTAAAGTTACGATTATAAAATTCATACAGTAAGAAAAGCAAATGCATAAAAAATATATACTTTTAAAACACAGTTAAAGATAGCAGAGAACATAATTTACAGGAGTTTTCATTGAGGGCAGCAGGATTCAACTGTCTATACTACAAGGCTCTGAGGTTACATGTTATTTACAATATTTGCATACTTGGAGTCAAGAGAGACATTTCTCAAACAGAGAGTGTAGCTTAGGTTTGTTTTAGGAGAACAGAAAAATATTTGTTTGAGTGAGCATGGAGAAAGGAGTATAGAGAGCTCAAAGGAGAAAATTTCCTAGAATTTATGTAGGGTGAAAGCAGGAACATTTCCGTTTAGAAGACAGGTAAGAGAAAAGTTTGGACTTGAAGGAGTCAGAGTTTGGTATGGTCCTAAGTAAAGGAGGTAGGGAGTTCCATTTTTTGCCTAGAGAGAAAGAGAGAAGGAGCTGGCCTGCAGGACGTTTGGGTTTGTGGATAGAGATTACATTTTGGTGTTCAGATCTCAGAGATCTATTTGGGATGTATGGGGGAAGGATGTTTGTTAAGGCTGGGCATTTATCTGGGTAGAAAATTAATTTGTGAGCGGTAGTTAGTTGGAGATAATCTAGGTGTTTAGAGAGTTCTAGCCAGTTTAGAGATTGTAGGGAAAGGCAGTGGTGAGTAGAGTTTTTAGATTTAGTTGCAAATTTAGAGATCTTATTATAGCAAGTTTCAAGTTTAGATGCGTTAGAGGAAGACAGGTTAGTTAGTAGAGGGGCTCCATATAGTAAAGAAGGTAGAAGGTAGGTAGTTGCTAAGGTGTGCCTGGAGGAATTGGAGAGAAAGTGGTGATTCCTATAAGGCATACCTAACTTTTGGTGGGTTTTCTTTATGTTTTGTTGTATGTGGATATCGAATTTAAGGTGTTCGTCTATTGTAGTGCCGAGGAGTTTTGCAGAAGGGACCAATTCTATAGCAGAGTTGGTTTGGCTTAGGACTTTGAAGGCATTTTTGTCAAAAGAGAAAGCCCTGGAAGGGGGGGGGGGGGAGAAGTATTTTAGATTTACTGGAGTTGAGAGAGAGAGATGGTTTTGGTGCATCCAGTTCTCAGTAGTAGAGAAAGCTATTTGGGTTTTAGTTAGAAGTTCAGGAAGGTTAGAGGCGGTACAGACTAAGGTGGAGTCGTCAGCGTATTGGATAACTGTTGTGTCAGGAATTACAGAGTGAAGGTTATTTATAAAAATGTTGAAAAGCAAGGGACCAAGGATGGACTCTTGTGGAATGCCGGTGGGAGTTGGTAAGGAGGAGGAGGAGGTAGAGTTTTTCCATCTGACGGCTTGAGATCTGTCAGATAGGTAACTGGAGAACCAGGAAAGGGTATTTTGGGAGAGATGAAGGTTGGACAGATGAAAGAGAAGGTGTTTGTGGGAGATGGTATCGAAAGCTTTAGAGAGATCTAGGAGTACTGTGGATACTAGTAGTCCAGAATCTCGGGCTTTATTTACAGTTTCTAAGAAGGATAGTAAGGCAGTAATGGTGCTGTGGCCGGGGCGGAAACCATGCTGGGTGGGTGTTAGGAGATGATTCTGAGTTAAGTAAGACATAAGTTGGTGGTGGACACATTTTTCTAGAATTTTTGATATTGGTGAAAGTAGGGCAATGGGGCAGAAATTGGAGATATTGGTGTTTTTGCCTCCTTTGTGAAGAGGTAGAATGTAGGCTGAATGCCAAAGTTTGGGAACATAAGACTCTTTTAAGGATCTGTTAATTAGAATGGAGATTGGGAGAGCAATACCTTCAGCAGCACATTTGAGGAAGGAGGAAGGTAAATTGTCAGGGGCATTGGAGCATGGCTTTAGTTTGGATAGGAGCCTTTTTATAAAAGTGGTTGAAACAGGTTTGAGCTGGAAATTGAGTGGACAGTTACTAGGAGTGTTAGGTGTTCGGGAAGGGGAATTGGATGGATTATTGTTTGGGAAAGATTTGGTTAGCAAAGCTATGGATTCTGTAAAGAAAGTGTTGAATTGAGAGCTTAGTTCCATGTCAGTTATACTAGGGTCATAGCAGGGATTATTCATGGACCCTGGATGGAGTAGGGAATTAACTGTTTTCCAGAATTGTTTTGGGTTCTTGTTAATGTCGGACTGAAATTTACTGTAGTAGTTTTTTTTGTCTAAGGTGATAAGTTTTATTACTTGGTTGCGTAGCTGGGTGTATTGGAGCAAGGTAGAAGACATTTTATTTTTCTGGTAAAGCTTCCAGGATTTATCCCTAAGATGCATGTTAAGTTTTGTTTCTTTGGACAGCCAAGGAGCAGAATTAGCTTTGACTCGTTTGTTTCTAGGAGGGGCTTGGGAGTTGAGAGTATTTAGGAAGACAGAGTTAAAAGTGTTCTACAGCATTGTCAAGGGGAAGAGTATTTAGTATTTGCCAGTTTATATGTTTAAAAGTGTTTGAGAAAATAGTGGGGTTGAAGTTGCTAAGATTACGAGTGTGGATGTAGTGGTGTTGATGTTGGATGGAGTTGGCTGAGTGGTAAATGAATGCTGGGAGATGGTCGCTAAAGGAGTCAGGGCTGGTGCCAGAGAGAATTATTTTGTTGGGGTGAGAGACTAGGATCCAGTCAAGGATGAATCCTGGGGGGTGGTTTTTGTTAGGACGAGTGGTGGAGTGGATTACTTGGGAGAAGTTGTAAAGGTTAATGAATAGGGAGGGGGAAGGTGAGTTGATTTTATTCCAATCAATATTAACATCGCCTAGGATGTAGGTTTCATATTTTATTTCAGTTGAGGCCCAGTGAAGAATATCTTCAAGGGTAGAAATGTTATTGCCTGGGGAGATAAATAGGGAGATAATGCAGATATTCTTATGTTTATTTAATCATAGTAGACTAGCGGTTAGTTCACAATTTTTGAATTGTGGAATTGGGATTTGTAGGGGGATTAAGGAAAGATGGTTAGAATAGATTAGCGCAGAGCCTCCACCTTTTTTATTTAATCGGTCGGTTCTGTGAATTTGGAAACCAGGAGGTAAGATTTCAGAGTTGGCAATGTGGGATTTTAGCCAGGCTTCAGAGATAGCTAAGATGTCAGGTTGGTTGTGGTAAATCCAAGCTTGTAATTGGTGTATTTTGTTATTAAGGCTTTGGGCATTGATAGTGAAGAACTTAAGGGTGTTAGGAGAGGAAGCAGACGTAGAGGAGGGAGGGGGAGAAGGGTCGTGTGAAGTGGTAGGGGGAGGGGGGGGAGTTGTTAGTAGTGTGGCAGGGGCCAGGGTTGGGATGGATATCTCCAGATAAGGCTAGGTCATTGCAGACAATAACTTTTAGCTTTTTAGGTTTATGTAGTGGGAGACTGCTTGGGGCTAATTGTAGTATATGAGTGAATGATTTAGTTGTTGTGGAGAAGAGTTTGGGATGGAATAGGTACAGTAGGTTAGGTTGAATTAGAGAGGAAGATATGTTATGAAAGTGGATGGACTGCAATGGTTGCAGGTGAGAGCTAGGGATAGTTTGTGTGGAAGGAAGGTAAAGGGGAGTTTTGAAATGGTAAGAAGTAGCATAATAGAGAGGAATTAGGAGTATGAGAAGGGAGCATGGGACACAGATAGAGTAAAGGATTTGGGAGGTCATGTTTAGAAAGGGAGTATTGAATGGAATAAAAGTAGAGGAAGTGGACAGGGAAAATTGGGAGGGAGAGCTGAGGAAGTAGATGGGGTTAAATTGTTTGTAGGGGAGAGAAAGAGACTAAGGTAAGAAGGGTAAAAGTATAGTGGTGTGGGAGGAGTAAGACGGGGAGGGGTAATGAGGAGTAAGAGGGGGAGGGGTAATGAGGAGAAGGCTAGGATTAGATAATTAGTGAGAGAGGGAGGGGAAATATGAGGAATATATGTGGAGGTGCTGGGGGCAGGTGGGAATTGGGGGCAGGGTAGGGGAGCGGAGTGAGCCCGCAGGGCGAACAGATCGGGAAGAGCCAAAGGAAGGAGAATGATAGGGTAAACAATCAGGAGAGTGAGAGAGCAGAAGGTAAGTTTGCAAAGATGTGTAGTGGGTTAAAAGACTGACTGAGAAATATACTTGTTGGTAGACATATAGAAGAGATGACAATAGAAGAAGGTAATAGGCTTTGAGAGGGAATAGAGATGGATGTTAGCTAAGTGGAAGAGAGGAAAAAAAAAAGAAAATGAGGAGAGTTAATCCAGGGAGAAATAGAGAGGGAGAGAGCAGTAGAAGAGATGTATAGGAGCTAAGTAGGTAAGATAAGGAGAAGAGAGGGAAAATTAGTAGAGACAGCAAGAAGGTAGAGGAGCGTCACATAGTGGGCAATCAGATTGAAGCAACAAAGTCTCTAATCCAGTTGGAGGTGAGCTATTGAAGTCAGAAAAGGGATAGAAATATACTAGGGGGAGTAGGGTTATTTAAGAGACAAGAAAAGGAGAAAGCTTTGGCTGCTGGCTAACCTGGCAGGGGAAGCGCACCACAACCCTCTTGAGTTTATGTACTACCTTGAATTGTTACAAAAGGTTAAGAATAACACATACATTCACTGAAAGTTCCTTGCTGGGAGAAAAATGGGAGTTTAGATTTGATCAGAAATTCCTTGGTTGTGGGTTCTTAGTGTGGGCTTGGCTTCCGGTAGGGAACAGCAGGTTAGAGCCGGATGGGCAGGCGCACAAGCTGGAGCATGCAAAGGAGAGAGAGAATAAAAAAAGAAAAAAAAAAAAGAAAGAAAAAAAGAATAATAATATAATACAATAAGATAATTATTAAAATCAATGCAGGAGACGACTGTAACTCAGTGCAGGTGGTTTACAGGGCTATCTGTAATGACCGTGAAGCATTTTATGG
This sequence comes from Protopterus annectens, assembly GCF_019279795.1. Classification (NCBI taxonomy): domain Eukaryota; kingdom Metazoa; phylum Chordata; order Ceratodontiformes; family Protopteridae; genus Protopterus; species Protopterus annectens. Next base: position 677,012,699 of record NC_056736.1, read on the forward strand.
GGGGAAAATGCTCAACATAATTAAAAGAAGGAAGTTAAGTGCACGACTAATGCACTGGCTGAGCACCTGTAGCTACAAAAGAAAGAAGCAAAGTGCAAGAATAATGCACTGATGGCACCTGCAGCTACACAAGACACACTGGCTTTAAATTTCAAATTATTGAGCATGTGGAACTTTTGGAAATGGAAAGAGACATCCCTAATCTTTTACAAAAACGTGAACTACTGTGGCAGCTGAAACTTAACTCTCTTAGAAAATCTGGGCTTAATTATTACTGCCCCATAAAAAGCATACTAGATCTCAGAAAACTGCCCCACTGTTTAAAGGACTGATTAATGCTGACATTATTTGCTTACATTGTGTTTAAAAATAAATATCAAACACCGTTTACTTCTTTTAGCACTAACTTACAGTGTTATAAAGAACACTTTACGTGGCTCATGTATACATTAATCTTTTTTGATGGCTCCACAATAAATGCTACTTAAGATTTTAAACTGAACACTTTTGTTACATTTTTTCCTTTTAGGCAGTGAAAGTCTGATAGTGCACACAATGTGTATGGGCCTAGTCTTTTTCTTTCTTTTTTTAAAGGTTGCAATTACTCAAGTGTAGTCTTACACTCTCAAACTAATTGTTTTCTTAGTTAGAAGCCAACTTTAACAGATCCCCATGGGCTTAGTGCTTTATTTTTAACATTTATCACTGTATTTCCAGCTTAGCAATTATTTTTTTTCATCCTACTTAGGTTTTCATTTGTTTATCTATACACATGATCATTCATATTCTGATTTGCTTTTGACACACAAACCTGACAAAATATTTTTTTGATACGAAAGCAATCTTTGTTAAAAGTTGTGTATTTATTAATATTTATTCTGGTAGACGTCTATTGGTAGATCTTTTTGTTAGACATTTTTTAGATAGTTTGTTTCTTAATAAAGTTTTGGTTAGTTGGTTAGCCTATACGAAGCGTTAATAAACTGGTCTTAGATTGTAATTTCTCTCTAGCTTTCTAGATTCAGTTTTAGTTAGCACAGTCTCTGATTACACTATGATGTTAAGGGGAAGAGGGTCTTGGCTAAAGGAATGATTTTAATGCTTTTATTGCTAACAGAACCACTCAATGTAGCTACTCCCTTACTCCAAAAAAACTGATAACAAATGTTTGTGATGCTTTTCATTTATACTCACCAAGAATCACTTGTTTGTGCGTTTCAAAAAAGGATATTCCATTTTTAGCTCAACTGTGGACTACCTACTATTTTCTATTGGATTATTTTGTAGCACATATTTTACAGTTTGATTTTATTACGTGAACAAAGTGCATAACATAGTTTAAGTGAACATCACACCCTCCACACTGCAAAGTTTCTTCTTGGTTTATTTTGGACCTAGTATAGGTTGCATTCTTTTTTTTTTCTGAGACTTCTAGGTATATCACAGTTTTCACTTTTTGAAGATTGATAGAGCACATCTAGTCATCCTTCTGTAGGAGAGGCAGAATAGACTGAGCCGTGACCATATGAAATTTGAAATTCTCCACAAACTGGTTCAGATAACTGAGATCCAAAATGGGCCTCAGGTCTCCTGTTTTCTTTAGCACTAAAAGAACACTGAATAAATTCTGGATCATGTTTCGTTTGTGGGAACCTCTTGGATGACTCTCTTGTCCAGTAGCTTTTGATTCTCTAGAGCTGCTACCTCCCTGATTGAGTGAAACACACTGGGGAGACATTTTCTTTGCCTTTGGGGACCCTGTAAAAATGGAATGAAATATCCTCTGGATATAATCTTTTGCACCCATGGATATTTTGTGATGGCTATCCAGGCTTTTAGGTGCAAGGACAAGCACCCCCCCAACTGTCTCCAAAGAGGGACAGTCGGGCAACTTTTCAAGAGTGTTGAAAGGATCTGTCCAAGAAGGAATCTCAAGATCCTTGATTCTGCAGACCCCTCTGCCGCATGGGTAGCATCTTCCATTGTAGTTATTCCCACCTGCCTCTGGGAGAAAGGTCTCCACATGACTCTTGGAAAGGACTTTAAGATTTCTGGAAGCACAACTTTTTACCACCATGTTGGTTCACTAGAAAAGGGTTTATGAAGGGTAGAAAAGCGGATTCCCATGGTAGACAAGGTCTTCCCAACTTGCTCATGCAGTGAAGGTGCCTCTACCTGTTGTCCCAAACAAGGAAGATCCATCAAAAGCAGCACTGATGAATGCCACATTGAAGGGCTCTGAAAAATTGCAAAACCACATCCACTCAGGTCTCCTAATGGCTATGCCTGAACTGGCCACCCATGAGGAATCTTCAGCTGCATGTGAGATTAACCTCATGGCTGCATTATTAATGCATTACAGGGAGGTCAGTTATGAGGAATAAGAATTTTGTTCCTCTTTGGAGATGGACCCAAGGGTACAGTTAGGGAATTCCTTAACTAAGTACCTCTGTAACCCAGTAAAATGTGCCAGGCAATTCAGGAACCATAAGGCAAATGTTGCTGAAGCATACACTCACTTCCCAAACAGGTCCAATGCCCTAGACTCCCTATTAGGGGTGGACAGTGGAGCTCTGTCCAGCCAGCTCCTTTTTAGTGGCTGCTGCAACAACCATGGCATCTACAGGGATTCTCTTGATCCAGTGTTTGTTAGAAGGGGTGCTCAAAATATTGTCTGGGCCTTTGGGGATCGGATTCAAAGAGTCCGGTTCCTTCCATGCCCTTTGGGAGACCAGGTCTATAAGGTCCCCCAAGACACAGATGGTCCAGAACCGAAGGCTTCCAAGAACACAGATTTCTTCTGGGAAGTGATATAGGAAGACCAGCCACCTTTCTGGTGAAGGATCTCTAAGATGTCTCTAAATTAAACATCCTCAGGTGGAGATCTAGGGGATCCTTCTTCATCAAAACAGGTGTCTTCTGCGGGAAATCCAAGTGCCTCCTCTTATGGAACCTCTTCAATGGGGTGCTCTGGAAAGGTGTCAAAAGAAAAGAGTAGTTCCCTGGTGGGAATTGCTTGGAAGCTCATAGAGGCTTGGCCATCCCCAAGGGATCAGATAAGGGAAAAGGAAATGGATCCAAAGATGCAGGAGTTGAAACTGCTCTAGGGTAAGAGAAAACCCTCTTTACCACTTCAAAGGCAAAGGGCCCAGGAGACGCAGTGGAGAATCAGAGCAGAGCCGAGACTCTCAGAGCAGACTATCCCAGGCCCTCCCTGACTCTCCGTTCTCAGGGAGGAGTCAGAGTCGAGCAAATGTCAGCTCCAAAAGTTTGAGTTGAAGTCAATCCCTCAGATCTGACACTCTGAGAACCATCGTGCTCCAAAGGGGCAGCAGTCAATCAGATCAGGGAAATCACTGGAGAAGAAGACAGAAGAATCTTCAGAACAGATGGTTTGACTCTTGAGGATCTCAAATCCGAGGACTCTGAAATAGTAGGTCAGATCAGAGAAGAAAAGGTAAACACTGGAAAGAAGGTTTAAGGCTCATGGATCCAATGGGAGACTGAGATGGGAAATCCCCCATCCATATCTGTGTTCTGAAGAATTTTCTCATTATCCTATTCACCTCTGCCTCAGTGAGTCATCAAGAGGATCTAAGAGAGGAAGAAGTGGAAGGTGGCCTGAAATACTTTTTAGGAGTCTCCTGAAGAAAGGAAGACCTCAACCTCAGGGATACAAGCTCCGTGGAAAACCTTAGACTATGAAGCCAAGGAGATTCGGCAACAATAGACGTTGGATCTGAAGACTTCAGATCCACACTCTTCAAAGCCTTCTTAGGGGGCTCTGACTAACTTAGGAGACCATGCAGGGCAGCGTTGTGGGTGCTCCCTGGGCTCCTTGGATTTATGAGATGGGTGTGAGCCCTTGGTGATGAAGTACCAGTGGAAGGAGAGAAGCTGGAGGAAGGCCTTTAAGAACAAGCTTGTTCCTTCTATGACTAATGGCCCTGGCATTAAATGCCACACAAATAGAGCAGGAGGTGTCAAAGTTTATTTGGGCCTAAACAATAAATGAAGTGTACTTTTTGAATCCAGTAGGCTTTTCAACCATACTGCAAGGCAACCCATTAAAAAGGTCTACAAAAAAGCAGGAGAAAGGAAAATGTTTTGTTTTTTTATGTACAGTTATAACAATTACAAAAGAATTGACTACAAAATACTGCAAAGCAAGGTAACAGAAGAAGAAAGTTACCAACAATGGTAATGAGTATTACCAAATAAAAATATCTTAATTTGGTATCTAGAAAGTTTAGAGGCGATGCAAGGAAGATAAAGAATATTGAAGAGAAGAAAAGTTTTTTTTTTCTTTTTTTGCACTCACTAAACCCACAATGAGTTTGAGAAATCGAGATTTATTTATTTATTTGCAGTTGGTTAGCCAGGATAGTCCATTGGGTCAAAATAACCCGTTTTCAATGGAGTCCTGGGGAGAAAAGCTCCAATACATAGGTTACAGTAGATAATTCTTAATATATACACAAATTGTACAATTATACAGATACAAGAAAAACAATTTTGCTAATAATACTACAGAAAGAACTAGACTAAATACAGTATGGTGATGAGATTAATGGGTAATACAAACTATAGGGAAAAGTAGTACTAAAGTACTGAGAAATAACAACATATCTGGAAGCAATTTGTGATAATACTGAGAAATAATAACATATTAGGAAGAATGCACAAAGAATTGAGGAGTAGTAATGTATTAGGGACACAATAGAAGGAAGTGTGGCCTAGTATAAGGAAAGTAAGGAAATTTGCAGGAGGAAACAAAGGAAGAAGGAAGATGACTTTGCAAGTGTTAGTTATGTGGGGTGGGAGCAAGAGCATTCCCATTGGGATATTAGATATGAGTGAAGAGATCTTTTAAATATGAAATGGTTGGGGGTGGTGCGAATGGAAGGAGGCAGGGAGTTCCAAAGACGTGCAAGGCCATAAGAAAGAAGATTTTTGCCTGGGGGACGATTTGGTTTATATACCTCTAGTAGATTTTGATTGTTGGACCTTAAAACTCTAGCAGGAGTGTGTATCTTGAAGGTTGATGAAAGGGAGGGACAGAGGGAGGGATTGAAAATGAGCTTATGCGTGAGATTTAGTTGAGTGTATGTGAGATGACTGGGTAGCTCTAGCCAATTTAGTTTTTGCAGAGAGGAACAGTGGTGGGTGGAGGACCTGAGGTTGGTGGCAAACTTTGCAATTTTGTTGTAGCAAGAGGAAAGTTGTGTTTTTAGTGAGGTCTGAACCTGAAGAGTGGCAAATGAGGTCTGAGGTAACACAGTAGTCATGCGCATTATGAGTAAGGCAGGAGCTCAAGAGTCAGATCCTAGAATCTACAGAAAGTGGCACAGTCAGATCTGAGGATCGGATCCAAACACATTAGTTGAGGAACAAATGAAAATGACAGCATCAGATCCACTGGTTTGTTTATACTTTATTCTACTGCTAATTAGGACTCACGTTTAGTTAAGTTAGTGCAGATTTCTTTACTCTTAATTTACACACCTAGATCAGCACACTTGTTCACACAAACACACACCCCACAACCAGTGACTTGTAAAATCAGTAAAAAGGAAAAAAAGTGATGGATAAAGTAAAAGGATATAAATACTCATCAGGTAAAATGTTTGCATCACAACAAAGATTTTTCCTCAAAGAAGTCTGCAGCAGTCTAATGTGGGACCAAACTCTTCCACAGTATTTAAGAATTGAACCAGTCTTCTTAGCAGAGTACATTATAGGAGTTGAAGGCAAAGTTTAGCGGCTTAGCAAAGTAAACCGTCCCTCCTAATATCTGTGTTAAAGGTCCTAATTTTTCCTGCAAATAGAATTATTTGAAATCAGAGCACAGTTTCACATTGCGGTGCTCAAGATAATTATATAGGACTATTTTACTCAAGGATAGAACAGGTTCTTTACTTTCCAAGATGGCTGCACACTAATCAACAACTTAATGTCAGCTCTCCCAATGTGAAAAAAGAAACTGAAAGACAAGGGGTAGGAACTATCACTTCTGGTAAATTCAGTTACTGGCTAGTAAGTACAGTGCTTGCATGCTAGCAAAGAAGCAACTAATAACCTGAAAGAAAATCAACTAGAAAAGGTGAAAAGAAAACATTGACTGGGAAGAATTCTGAACCTGCTCAAAAAGTAGTTCAAGCTTTGGTGCAAGACCTCATCCCTCCTCTGCACAAACTGTTCACCCAATTCCCATTTTTCTCTGTAATTTGCTCCTACTCATTTCTAAATATCCCAATTCCAGTTGTTTTATCTCTGTTACTATATTCACTACTTCTAGTACAGTTGGTTTAGACTTAAATTTCCATTTTCTAGTAATTGCTTTTTTTGGCAGCCACCATAATTAGACCTAGCAAGGCCTTACTATGTCTAGGCAAGTTTGATTCTGTATCGTAGCTTAAAAAATAATTTCTTTAATTACACTAACTTGCTCACCCAGTAACTCTGAAAGAGTAGTCTGAAAATCTTTCAAATCTGTGAAGTCATTACACTCCCAGAAAATGTTTCCAATTACCTCTTTCTTCCCCATCACACCTCCGACATGTGCTATCTACCTGAGGAAAAATTCTTTGCAGTCTACTTGCGGTATAAGAATACCTATGTAAACACTTTAAACAAAGATTGTAAACCTTCTAGACTATTGCATATTTGGGAGACCTACATACATCACCCATTGTTTCCTTGTGAATTGCATATCCAATCTCTCTTCCAAATTCTTTCTAATCTCCTCTGATTGCTTCTCATAATTATAATGCAATATTTTGTATGCTCTACTAATTATTACTTTTTTAACAGCAGCTTCTGTTCTAGATTCTACTAAAAAAAATCTACCAATGCTACTTACTGTCTTGCTTAAGATCTTACTGTTTCTTTCTTTTTGCCTATAGTCCGATATCAATCCTTGATAGGGAAGGCAATCTCTAGGCTGCAGTCCAAATAAATTATTGACCTCTTCCCATTCTATTACTTTTCTCTCTCTAACTATTTGCTCCCATTACCTTGGCTCTTTTGCTAGTTTTCTTCAAAAAATTCCAGCCCCCTCTCGCCTATTGTCTGCATCACTAATTGCAGTCATCCTTATCAACAGAATGTCCTTTCTCCATTCCCATGTTGGCTTAGTTCTTAGAATACTTTCTGCTACTTTTTGAATATAATATTCTGTATGGTTACTGTTATTTGCCTTAAGGATCTGCATCCAAAATCCCAATCACTCCTCGTTTCTTGAGCTTGCCTCCTGTTTCATGATCATACCTTTCCACTTTGAAATATAGGTTTCTGCTTGTACTATGTAAAGGAGCCTTAGCTGTGTAGCTCTGAAATACCCCTTCAAATCTGGTAATCCCAAACCTCCTTATTCTATTGGAAGAATCCACTTAACCTACTAGACTCTTGCCATCTTCTCCTCCCAGATAAAACTCTTTTGCTCTTTATTAATTGTGTTCTAATGGGGTGATAAGTTGTCCTAATGACACCCATGTAACCTCAGACACTGAAATCAAATTAGATTACACTGAAAAAGAACTGTGCAAACTAAATCCAAACAAAGCACAGAGAGGAGACTAGTAATAATGACCTGAGAGCACTTCAGCAAGAACTTACAGTACCATTAGGGGTCCGAATGGAGAGATACGTCAGCAAGCAAAGGAGAATAGTAGTGCTGAAATTGAATTTATCCTCAAGTCTTGGTGAGTACCTTCACAAGGTGGACCCTGTTTTTTCACAAAATCTCACCAAGGTGACACTAATATTCAAAAGACCAAGAAACGTAGATTTGCTTGGAAAAAGAAGCATCTGACGAAGTGTGAAAATATAAACAAAAACCTAGATATTTTTGAAAAGTATAAAAAAGAAATATAGACATGGAAAAGAAAGAGAGATTTGATATGGTGCAATAGTTATGCAAAGGTGAAAGCCAAATTAATCAACATAACGAAGGCAGCCCCAAAGATTTTCGAAGAGAAATATAGGCAAAGGGATCCAGATACGGAAATTTTCACAATAAAAAAATAATATCACAAAGAGGGAATGTAGAAAAGAAGATTAGTAAAGTAGAAGTTAAAAAATAGAAGTTGAAGTTATGAAGTACCTGCAAAGTGAAGGATTTGACGTAGAATGTCTAACACAGCATGATGGAACGAGTCCTCAAAGTAAGGAGAAACAAAGATCTGGAAACATCTGAAGAAGAAATATGGACACGGGAAAGAAAAAAAGATTTAATATGGTGTAATATCTATGCAAAGCAGAAAGCAAAATAATCAATACAAAACAGCAGCACCAAAGACATTTGAAGAGAAATACAGGCAAAGGAATCTGGACATGGAAAACTTTACAAAACAAAAAATAATAAGACAGAGGAAAAATAGAAAAGGAGATTAGTAATGGAGAAGTTAAAGAAATAGAAACTGAGGTTCTGGAGTACCTCCAAAGTGAAGGATTCGGTGTAGAAAATCTAATTCGGAAAGCACCACAACAGGATAAATCAATGAACCTCCAAATTAAGGGGAAACCAGTGGAATGGGAAGTACTTGGTCAGATGCCATATGAAGACATTTTGGAACCTTCCACAGGAAACCAGTATAAACGGTCACTTGAAACTGGACAACAAAGGAAGGAAAAGGAAACTGTGGAAATTCTGACAGTCAATGTTGAGGAGTGATAGGCCAGTGAGTTCCCATATGACAGAGCAATGGATGGCACAGGATGAAACTGAAGAGAATGTGCCACAGGAAGATGCAATACAGCTTTCTACAGAATGCCCACAGGAAATGGAAAACAAACAATGTGTCCTCAGTTTAGAAAAACATTAGCTAAGAGAAGAAATGCTTGATTTAATAGAGATAGACATATTAAGATCAATGAAAGAAAGATTGCATAAGGTCAATAAAACCCAAAAAATCAGAAGTTTGATAAAACAAATGAACACAGTAATTAGGACTGCTCATAGAGATCCATGCGATATAACATAACTAAACAGGATATACTGCTGTGCAGCTAAATTAATAACTGATAAAGTTCTACCACAAGAACACAGGGTAGTGAGGGAGAGGAAGGGGAGAAATCAAATACCATCATGGAAGTATCGAATAGAGAAAACTGTAAAGCGAGATCAGGATCTAACATACACTATCGCAAATAATCTAAAAATTTCAGCACAGGTGGAAAAACTTAGAAGATATGCAGATAAATATAAAGGAAAAGTACAAAATAAGCAATTTATTGATGACACAAAAAAGCTTTACAGAAAATTGCTAAACAAGGTAAAAGGAACTGAAAGACACACAAAAAAAAGAAGGAATAGAAGGAATAGGTGCATTTTGGAGAAGTACCTATGAAGATCATGCGGAACATAACAAAAATGCTAAATGGCCAGAAGAAGTAAAAGAAAGAAAAATAAGTTTAAAAGTACAGGATATGAAATGGGATGAAGTAACAGCCAGAGACATTGAAACAAAATTAAGAAAAGCCTCTAATTGGAAAACCCCACGACCAGATGCAGTACCTAACTTCTGCACGAAGATTTAGCCATTAGTAAGAACTATTTATATGAGCATCCCGAACAGGCACCAACCTAACAACAGGAAAAACAATACTCCTACTTAAGAGTGAACCTGCAAGCTACCCTAAAAATTATACACCAATAACTTGCCTTCCGACAACGTATAAACTATACACCGGAATTGATACCAACAGAGTTTATAGTCATTTTTAAGAAAACTCAATTATGAAAATAGAACAAAAGGGGCAATAACAGAAAGTCATATGGAACAAAGGATCATTTGTTGTTTAATAAGTTCATATTGGAGAACTGTAAAAAGGGGAAGAATTTAAGTATGGTATGGATCTGACTACAAAAAGCATTTGATAGTATCTCACATTCATGGATAAGAGACTGCTTAAAAATGTAGAAGATGCACTCTAACCGTATCGACTACATTACAGTAACCATGAAACAGTGGCAATTAAGTCATGTTAAAGGACAAATTATTATTCCAGGGATAAAAGTTCAAAGGGGAATATTCCAGGGTGACTCTCTGTCACCGCCGCAATTCCACCTTGTCCTTAACCCATTAAGCTGTCTACTTAACAGCTTAGGCCATGGCTATAATTTTGCTCCTAGAAAAAAACGTGTAAAGACTTCTCATCTTCTCTTTGTCGATGATTTAAAGCTGTATAGCTCATCAGATGAGGAAACAAAAGCACAACTGCAAGTTGTGAAAACTTTTTCAGATGAAGTAAAGTACAGTTTTGTACCTACCATAAATGTAGATGTCCGATAGGTATGCATCTGCAGTCCGCACATATGGGTTGTCCTGCCTCAGGCAGCCCTTCGGTTGGCCGGATTCCAAAGTCTGGGTCTGGCGTCGGCTGATGTCGCCCTTTCCCTGACGTCAGAGCGCCTGGGGTATAAAAGCGTCAGCCGACGCCATCTTCCTCAGTTTTTCTTGCCCCAGATGCCAGGTGCCCTCAAGGATGGCTAAATTTGGAGAAATGCAATAAATTCCAAACATGCACAGAAATATATAAATATATATATATATATATATATATATATATATATATATATATATATATATATATAAAACAAATACACCATAATAGATAACACCAGCTAGCTATGAGAGGGATAGGTACCCAAGAAATACCACAGAGGGGAAGGAGGGAGGGTAAACCTGACTGCAGATGCATACCTATCGGACATCTACATTTATGGTAGGTACAAAACTGTACTATGTCCTTCAAGGATGCATCTGCAGTCCTCACATATGGGGAGAATACCATAGCCAATCTGGGGGTGGTAGGATCTATGTAAAGGATGGTGTAGCTAAAATGCCCCGCAGGACTGCCGTAGCAAAGCCTGCTCTGGATCTGGAATATAAAGGTAAATTGTAATGCTTGGAAAATGTATGCATGGAGCTCCATGTAGCAGCTTCTAAAATGTCCTTTGTAGCCACCCCTCTTAAGAAGGCTGTGGAGTGGAGGTGGCTGTGGCTCTGGTGGAATGAGGTCTAATGTTAGCTGGCACAGTTTTGCCATGAAAGGAGTAACAAAAACGAATGCAATTTCCTATCCATTTTGAAATTGTCTGTTTGGAAATTGCTTTTCCTTGTGCACCAGCAGCATATGCTACAAACGGCTGGTCAGTTTTTCTGTAACTTTTAGTTCTGTCCAAGTAGTAGTGCAACTGTCTGTGAATGTCCAGGGTATGCAGAAGTTTCTCCCCTTTGTTTTGTGGATTTGGAAAGAAGGTAGGCAGGTGAATAGCTTGGTTCAATGAGACCCTGGATACCACCTTTGGCATAAATGAAGGATTGGTTCTCAATGAGACTCTGTCCTGATGAAAAATAAGAAATGGTTGTACTGCCATGAGGGCCTGTAACTCAGATACTCTTCTTGCTGAGGTTATGGCCAGAAGGAAGGCAGTCTTCCAAGACAGGAACTGTAGTTCTGAAGATGCTGCTGGTTCAAAGGGAGGCAGTGTTAGTTTCTCCAACACGAAGTTAAGGTCCCATGTAGGCACTGGTGGCTTCCTTGGAGGATTTATGTTTTTAATTCCTCTTAGAAACTGCCTTAGGAGAGGATGAGAGAAGACAGGTGGATCAGTATTGTATTCTGCTGAAATGGCCGAAGCATGAATTTTAATGGAAGAGTAAGACAGGCCATTGTGGAGCATTTCTGCCAAGTATTCCAGGATATGTGCCATGTTCATCACTGTCGCATCTAGGCCCTTTGAGGTGCTCCAAGTGTGAAATCTTTTCCATTTTGCTGAGTATGCCTTTCTTGTGGAAGGCCGGCGAGCTTCCATGATGATATCCTTCACTCTCTTGGATAGCTTATCCTGGGAAGGAGTCAAGGTATTCTCCAGGCTGTTAGTTGCAAGGTTTTCAGGTTGGAATGCAGAGTTTTGTAATTGTGCTGTGTCAGGAGAAGTGACCATTGAGGAACAGGCCACGGTTTCGTGCGTGACATGCTCTTTAACAGTGGGTACCAGTGCTGTCTTGGCCAGTCCGGAGCTATCAGAATCACTTTTGGCTGCTCTGTCCTGATCTTCAGTAAGACCTTGGTCATTAATGGAAGAGGTGGAAATGCATACACTGTTAGAGTTCTCCAGCTGAGAGAGAGGGCGTCCACTTTCCATGCTTGTGGGTGGTATGTCCTTGAGCAGAATTTCTTCAGCTGATGATTGTGGTGGGAGGCAAAAAGATCTATGTCCGGCCTCCCCCATGATTGTGTTATCTGAAAGAAGATGTCTGGGTGCAGCATCCATTCGTGTGCATCCATGATATTTCTGCTTAGGCTGTCCGCCAGTATATTGTCTTTTCCTGGCACAAACTGTGATTGCAGCTCTATATTGAGTTTCTGGGAAAGTTCCCATAGATTCATTGCCAGTCTGCAAAGAGGGTAGGAATGGGTACCTCCTTGCTTGTTTATGTACCACATAACTGTGGTGTTGTCTGTCCTTATTAGCAGGTGGCCTTGATGCAGAAAGAGTTTGAAGGCCTCGATTGCATGTATCACTGCCAGCATTTCCTTTTGGTTTATGTGCATGCGTAGCTCCTTTTGTGACCATAGTCCTTGAATACATCTGCCCTCCATGTGTGCTCCCCAACCATGGTCTGAAGCGTCCGTTGTAATGGTTTGGCTGGCTATTGGTTTGCTGAAGGGCAGACCCCTGTTTGACTGGCTTGCTTGAGCCCACCACAGAAATTCCTTTTGGAGGCATGGAATGAGTGGGATCAAAGTTTCTAAGCTGTGACTGTGCTGAGTCCATAAACTCCTAAGGTACCATTGTAGTTTCCTCATATGCAGCCTTGCTTGTGGAATCAGAAGAATGCAAGATGCCATGTAACCCAGGGCCTGCAGGATTTTCCTTGCAGTCAGCTGAGTTTGTCTTGTCAGACTCTTGAAGTAATCCGGTAGTTGTCTTTGTTTTTCTTCTGTGAGAAAAGCCATTTGGGTGGTTGTGTCTAGATCCGCACCCAGAAAAGTTATTCTTTGGGATGGAACAAGTCTTGATTTGTGAATGTTGACTGTATATCCCAAGGCCTGCAGTAGGTGGATGGCATAATTCAAGTCCTTTACCAAAGTTTGTTGGCTGTCCGCTTGTATAAGGCAGTCGTCCAGATATGGGTATATTTGAATCCCCTGAAGTCTGCAATTACTGATGCCAGGCATTTCGTGAATACTCTGGGTGCAGTAGATAAGCCAAAGGGCAATGCTGAGAATTGATAATGCTCTGAACCTGCAAGAAATCTGAGGTGTCTTCTGCAACTTTGTCTGATAGGAACATGCAGGTATGCCACCTTGAGGTCTAAAGTTACCAGCCAAGACCCCTTGCCCAGCATGGGAAGGAGTTGCTGCAGAGTCAGCATTTTGAATTTTGGCACAATGAGATAAGTATTCAGTGCGGACAAGTCGAGAATAGGCCTCCATTGTTTTTCTTTTCTTGGAACAAGGAATAGTCTGGAATAAAATCCTTGGCCTTGTTCTGAAAGAGGAACCTTTTCTATAGCTTTCATTTGCATTAAGTTGGAGATTTGTTTCAAAGCCTCTGCCCTTTGATTTGGTGGCAGGTCTGGCATGCCTTTTCTTTTGGCAATGTGTGAAAATGGAACCTGTATCCTTTGTCTATTATTTGCAGTGTCCATTTGTCTCTTGTAATACTGTGCCAATTTTCTGAGAATAAAGAAAGCTTTCCGCCCAAAGGTGCTTCTAATTGAGCCCTGGTTGGCGGAGTCAAAGTAAAGTCATTGAGTCTGTCCTTGTGCAGCAGTTGTAGGTCCTGCACTACCTCTCTGGTTGGGAGGCTGCCATTGACGTCCTCTGTAGGAGCCTCTAGCTTGCCCTCTACCTCTGGCACGCCTGTTCTTGCCTCTCTGAAATCTTTCTGTGTCCGGAAAGGACCAATTCTTGGTAGGCCAATTTCTGCTGAATCTTGGTGGTTGGACTTGTAGAAAATCTTTGACTGTTTGTACAGATTTTGCCTTTTCCTCAAATTTCTTTAAAACCTCCTGAGCAGTGGAGCCAAATAACTTTTGCTTTTCCAGTGGAGCATCCAGAAGCTTAGCTTTAACATGGTCTGGCAGAGATTGTTCCTTCAGCCAAGCATGCCTACGTATGACTGCACCTGTCATAGCTGACCTACATGAAGCTTCCAATGCATCATAACCACACTGCAAGAAATGGTTGCTAACCTGCTGGGAGTTATGTACCAGATCCTGAAGTGATTTGCGATCTAGGGGTTCAGGTGAAGACAGTTTCTTATGCAATTCATCTAACAAATACTCTTGGTACTGTATCATATGAAATTGACAATTTAATGCCCTCATAGAAAGAGTAGCAGAAGTATACACTTTTTACCCCATCTCTAAAGCCCTGGACTCCCTTTCAGAGGGAAGTGGATTTTTAGTAGTGGCAGCTGCAACCCCTTTAGGGCCCTGGGAAATAGTTTCTGGATCAGCAGAGTGGGCCTTGTAAAGAAAATGATGCGAGTCCGGGACCCTGTAGTACCTATCGGGTTTGACAGGGGCCGGAGGAAGAGTGTCAGGGGTTATGCTAGACTCAGAGTACACATCATCAATGACATTCAAAACAGGAGGAATAGCCAAAGGTCTATGCTGACGTAAATGCAGAAAAGTTCTTAATCTCTTCCTGGAATCAGAGAATTCCTGGCCCTGCAATTTGAAATGCTCTCTCATAGTGTGAAGGGTCTCCCCGAAGGATAGTTCTTCAGGAGGGGAGGCCGTGGGGATAGATTCCTCTGCATCAGAATCCTCGTAGGTCGAAAAAGCCTCCTCCTGGTAGTCCGAGAGAGCAGAGCCATCAGAGGCCTCCTCTGAGGAGTGGGGATCAGAGGGCTCAACCCTGGGCCTTTTGTCTAGAGGAGGTTGAGAGCCTCTGTCCGGATGGGGCTGAGAGCCCCTAATTAAGGAAATGAGGTCCTCTGCTAAAGTTAGAATCTGTGAACCTGTAGTGGGTCCCTGAGGAATAACCCTGGGAGACATAGCTTTTGTGTGTTTAGCAGCTTTAGCCCTGGTGAAAGCCTTTATGGATATGGATGCAGGAGGCCTGGCTGCACCACGTGCTGGTGTAGTTTTGTCTAGAGGAATGGTGTCGGAAGTTTCCAAGACACCAGTTTCTGAAGGAAATTCAATAACCGACTCAGCAGGGGCCTCCGGGGCCGAGGTTGTCGGTTGAGCGGTTTCGGTGGTCGGAAGTACCAAGGACTCGGTTTCAGCCGAGACCGAGACACTCGCGGTAGGCCTAGCCGTGGTTTCAGCCGAAACCGCGGTCCGCGTGTGTCGGTCCTTGTCCTTCCGTTTCTTGGTTAAATGAGGAGACGGAGTCTCCGACGGCATGTTGTAGAAGAAACTAGCCCCAAAAAACTCCTCTGCAAACTCCACCCGACGCCTGAGAGTGCGTCGATTGAAGGAAGCACAGGCTGAACAGGCCGAGACGTTGTGGTCTGGGCCTAGGCAGGGGAGGCAGTAAGAGTGGAAATCCTTATGAGGTATTTGTTTCCCAGAAGTTAAGCAATTATTAACTTTATCTGACATCGGCTGAGGCAAGAAAGAGTCCCCAACGGGGTACTTAGCTTTTGAAGTCTTCGGTAGCTGAATTACAGGAGTTGGCCGACCGGCACTTGCGAACTGCTTCTGCTTCGGGCACCACGCGGCAAGAAAGACTGAGGAAGATGGCGTCGGCTGACACTTTTATACCCCAGGTGCTCTGACGTCGGGGAAAGGGCGACATCAGCCGACGCCGGACCCAGACTTTGGAATCCGTCCGACCGAAGGGCTGCCTGAGGCAGGACAACCCATATGTGAGGACTGCAGATGCATCCTTGAAGGACATGAATGACATTTGGCCTTGACAAATGTGCAAAATCAACCCTTAAAGCAGGAAAACTGCAGCATCAAGAAAACATCACGCTTTGTACAAGAATGTGATATAAAAGAACTTTAGCAAGAGGGAGTTTATAAATATTTGGTAACTGAATCAACAATAAAACATGAACAAATGCGAATAAACCTTAGTAAGGAATACTTTAAAAGACTTAATCCTGAAAACAGCATTGACATCTAGGAACAAAATCCAAGCTATAAACCAATTTACTCTTCTTGTCCTAACTTACTGGTTTTGGAGTGAATGACTGCCCCCAAAATGTGTTGTACAGATTAGACAGAAAAACAAGAAGGATGCTTCATGCTCACCAAATTGTTTGTTTGTGTCTTTCGGCTTTTCCTGGTTAGGGGTCGCCACAGTGGAACTCCGGTCTGCTAATGATTGGTAGTTGATTTTTACGTGCAGAGTTACCAGCCCTGACGCACAACCTTCAACAAAGGTACGCCCATTCACGCATGTCTCCACACAAGACGCTCTAGCTGAGAATCGAACCAGACAGCGTCTTACTGTGAGGCAACAATGCTACCGCAGGACCACCACCGCGAGATTTATAAAAATCAGTGCATAACAAGATTATATATTCCCCGTTCTGAAGGAGGGATAGGCCTCCTTGAAATTGATTATATGTATAGGTCTGCAATCATGGGACTTCACACATATCTGCTGACCTCACAAGACCCAAATGTCGTGAGAGTTTTGAAACATGAGGAAAATAAATCTAAAATGAAAAATGACTTCCCTGCTAAAACTAGCAGAAGCATATCGGCACCAAACTGGAATGGAAATCAAACTACAAGTAGAAAAAAATCAGGCAGCAAATGAATGTGCCAAAAAATAAAAGAAAGAATATAAGGTGAAGGACCAGATGAGAAGGCAAGAAATGTGGAAAATGCATAACTATACTTGCAAGTATAGAAAACTTCTAGAAGAACCTCATGTTGATCACAAACAAATGCAGGAGTGGTTAAAGAAAGGCAAATTCAAACCAAGAGATGACAGGATAATATTGGCAGCACAAGACAGTGGGCTACATACACGTTGGTTTACTAAGTCCATTGAGCATGTGGGAGAAAAAGACAAATGTAGGTTTTGTAAAACAGAATTAGAAGCAGTTGCACACCTCATTGCTACATACGGCAGAAGGACTGCATACTGAAAGGCATAATTATGTGGCAAGACTATTGCATTGGGATTGTGCAAATATTATGATACTGAAGTCGCTGAAAATCACTGGAAACATGAGCCACAAAGCATCATAGAAAATGAAGTCTATATTACATGGGATCATCCATTGCCAACAGTTCAAAAGACAGATGCTAGAAAACCAGACATAGTAGACCAAGAAAAGAAGACAAAATTAGCATTGGTTATTGAAACTGCCACACCCAGTGACTACAGTGTCTTGCGTACAGACAGACGCAAAATCATAAAATATCACAATTTGCAGGTAGGAATGCGAGAAATTTGGAAGAAAGACAACCATATAGTTTCAATACTAGTAGGAGCAACGGGTCTTATAAAAAAGCATCTATAATCTTATTTAGATACGTTACCAATACATGCAACTAAGCCACGGTGGTGCAGCGGTAGCGTTGTCTCCTCACAGCAAGAGGTTCTCCCATTCGATTCTTGGCTGGAGTGCCTTCTGCGTGGTGTCTGGATGTCCTCCTCATGGTCGAGTGGCGT
Source organism: Protopterus annectens (assembly GCF_019279795.1). Taxonomy (NCBI): domain Eukaryota; kingdom Metazoa; phylum Chordata; order Ceratodontiformes; family Protopteridae; genus Protopterus; species Protopterus annectens. The sequence continues at coordinate 677,030,306 of NC_056736.1, forward strand.
TAGAAAGACATGCGTGAATGGGCATGCCTTCGTTGAAGGTTGGGCATCGGGCTGGCACCTTGGCACCATAAAAATCGGCTGCCAATCATTAACAGACCGGAATTCTGCTGTGGTGACCCCTAACTGGGAAAAGCCGAAAGAAAAACAAACCAATACATGTAACTCCATACAAATTGCAGGAGGAGTCATTACTGGGCACATTGTGGGTGCTGCAAAGAGCACTTCTGCCTGCATCAAAGATAGAACCACTAATTTCATGAACTACAATCATACTTTGACTTAAGAATGCGGTCCATTCCCGTTATGGTATTACAAACCCAAAAGATTTGGAGAAATTAAAAAGGGCAGTACCATTATATCTCTTATTCACTAAGTCATACAAATATGGGAAGTTTCCTCAAGATTGGAGACATGTGCTTACTAAACCTGTCTTTAAGGGAAAGGGGAGTAGGACAAACCCAGATTCATACAGATCATTAAGTCTACTTTCATGTTGTGGAAAAATAATGGAGAAGGTAATATTGGATAAGTTCCTGTCAGAACTGGATAGGTTGGGACTAGAAACCGTATATCAGCAAACATATACTGAAAATAGTTCTACTACCACTTGTAACATGATGGTGTACAGCAATATAATAACAGCTATGAATGAAAAATTGTGCTGTGATGTAATTTATATAGATTTAACAAACATTTAACAGGTTCATACACAAAACGCTGAATTATAACAACTAGGTATCGATGCACGCTTAATAAGATGGATAGCTGCATGGCTTGCAAATAAGATATGGCAAATGAAATTCTTTGTTACAGTCAGGGTGTCCCACAAGGCTCTGCCCTAGGCCCTTACTTGTTTAGATTGCATCTTTCAGACCTAACTTTTTCATCTGAGGTGTTCAAAAGTCTATATGCAGATGACCTAAAATTGGGTAAACTAATTACATTGGTTACAGGTAAGGCATGTCTATAAAAGAACTTGACAAAATCAAGCATTTGGATACAGGAGAAAAATATGCTGATAAATCAAAAACTAAGCATATGAGATTTGGGACACAAACTGAAAGGTGAATATTTAATACAGCACACACTGACTGAAACTGTAGAGTCATGCAAGGACCAAGGTATATGGGGCAGATCCAGCTACGAGTTTTTCTAATCATATCAATCAATTAATGACAGTTATAGAACTATAGGTCGTATAAAAATGACTTATAAAGCCTAGAAAATCAGAAATAATGAAGTCATTGTTAGTTAGTTAAATTAGACCTAAACCTGAGTTTGCAGTTAATAATATGGAAGACGTATAAGAAAACAAGCATGAGTAAACTGGGAAGAGTACAGAGGAAATATACCAAAGGCATCCATGGATGTGAAAATTGAAGTTATTATGAAAGACCAAAATATCTGAACTTCTACAGTGCGTCTCTTATAGACATCTAAGAAGAGATCTTATTCAGGTATACAGGGCATTTAGAGACCACTACACCTCTGGGAATGTTTGGGGTTATCGAAAAGTAGTAGAGAATCACCAGACAACCTATGTAGAAGATTCTACAGGAATGAGAAGTTTATTAATTTGTTCTCTGAGAGAGCAGCTGAAGCATGGAATAGACTACAAAATTACATTACAGTAAGTACTAGTTTAGATATTTTTAAGAAAAGCCTTAACACTTATTATGGGAACACGTGTTTTGTTTTGGTGCATTGGCAACCTCCAAGGGCATTAATACCCATCCTTGAAATGTATGTATGTATGTATGGATGGATGGATCCACAACTTCTCCTGTGGTTGATAAAAATATGCCTGACCTGTGTATCACATGAACCAGGTTTGATAATAAAAATGATAAGCTGGTCATTTACTTTGGGGTGAGTGACACTGAGGACTCGTCTAATTTTAGACAGTAGAACTGGATGTGGTAATATTCAGATACATGATCACCTCTTGTTGTAAACCCTAGAATCTAAGAGCACTAAGAAAACAGTCTGTTAAAGATGCACATGCCAGTGGGCAAGTTTCACTTCTGCATTAAATGTACACCTGAAGAGCTTGAAAGGATTATAATGAGAAGTTATGTACTTACCATAACGTTCCATGTTAGTTGTCTTCTTCTCGCCTTCTTTCTTGCTGGATGGGTTCGGAGCCGAACCTCGGCTCCGACTCGGCCTATTACTAAAGCTCGAGAGCTATTTTTACTGGTTCGAGGCTATACTATGTCCCATAATGCTAGGTGTCATATACCCAGATCTCGTTTGATAGCTAACACTATGGACATACATGTCCCACCACAAGAAAGAATAAATCTATCTAATATATGTATATATAACCTCTTCTACATATATGTCTTACCAGGGCTACCAAAAGGGAGCAAGAGAGCTAGCTGAGGAGATAACTCTGGTGACAAAAAATATCTCACAAGATACTCTAGGTCTTTCCAGGCTAGGGGGATGGAGGGTGGGACGCAAGAAAGAAGGCGAGAAGATGACAACTAACATGGAATGTTATGGTAAGTACATAACTTCTCAATGTTAAGTTGTCAATCTCGCCTTCATTCTTGCTGGATGGGACAGCGTCCCTAGCACCTTAGTCCTGGGTGGCTCTATGGAACAGACTCTTGAGTACAGTGGAACCAAAATCAGCCCGACTTCTGGAGGCAATGTCCAGTTTTTAATGAGAAATGAAGGTATGAGGGGAGGCCCATGTGGCCGCTGCACAAATAGAATCCATAGGTAACCTTGCTTGAAAAGCTACTGAGGAAGCTAATGCTCTAGTTGAATGAGCTCTAGGCTTGGCAGGGAGCTCCTTATACCTCAAGATAGATTAACGTGATAAGAGAGGTTAACAATCTGGACAAGGTTACTTTAGAAACTGGAAGGCCTTACTTTCCTTCTGCGTAAGACAGGAAGAGCTGTCCTGATTTTCTCATCTGTTTAGTTCTATCCAGATAGAAACGTAGTTGACGGTGAATGTCCAAACAATGTAATCTTCTCTCAGCTCTATCGGTATAATTTGGGAAGAAGACTGGGAGATCAATGGTCTGATTAAGATTTTTTTCAGAGAGTACCTTAGGTAAAAAGGATGGATTAGTCCTGAGAGACACTCTATCTTTGTGAAAAACAAGATAAGGGGGGCGCACAGAGAATACTTGTAGTTCCGAAACCCTTCTCACTGAGGTAATAGCTACCAAGAAAAGTGTTTTCCATGAGAGCAGTTTTAACGCGCAGGAAGCAGATGGCTCAAAAGGAGGAAGAATTAAAGAAAACAGTACCAAATTTAGATCCCACGGTGGAGGAGGGTCTTTAACCAGGGGCCTAAGTAATAGGGTTCCTTTTAGAAAGGCTTTGCAAAGCTTGTGGGACATAATACTGGTCACTGACAAGCCAACATGGAAATTTGCATTAGCCGCCAACTGGACCCTGATAGTGGCTGAGGAAGAGCCCGTTTGGAAAAGTTCCACCAAAAACTCTAGAACTGTTTGGACAGGAGCTGTGAAAGGGTCAACTTGATTTTTCCTTGCCCAAATAGAGAAACGCTTCCATTTACTAGCATACGTCCTTCTGGTGTTAGACTTGTGAGAGGCAAGGATAATATCACGTACTGAATGAGAAATTAAGAGAAGCCTGGCTAGGGTTGGAAGTGGAGCAACCAAGCTGTGAGGCTGAGAGATGGAAGGGATTGGTGCAGCCCGCCCGATTGATGGGTCAGAAGGTTTGGCATTGGGTCCAGATGCCAGGGCTGCTCCAATAGATGACGTTGCAGGAACGGAAAACAAACTTGTTGGGGCCAGTAAGGGGCAATGAGGATCATCCTGGATCTCAAGGTAGTTGTTTTCTGGACTGAGTAATTAAGGGAAAAGGGGGGAAAGCATATAGAAGACCCCGGGGCCAATCGTGGACTAGAGCATCTCTGGGAGGGAGACCCAGAAGAGGAAAGATGGTGAAGTCCTGACACTTGCTGTTTTGAGGGGTTGCGAAAAGGTCGCAGCAAGGCTGACCCCACCTTCTGAATATTTGTTCCGTTACTAGCTGGTTGATAGACCACTCGTAGGGCATGAGAATGGCCCTGCTCAGTCTGTCCACTATGACGTTGGACTTCCCTGGAATATGCGTTGCTACCAGAAACCGTTGAGAAGAGATCGCCCACTGCCAAAGTCTGAGCACTTCCAGACATAGGGGGTAGGACCTGGTTCCGCCCTGCTTGTTGATGTACCACACTACAGACATATTGTCTGTGTGAATTGCAATCGTCCCGGTGGGCAGAGAGTTCTGAAGGGCCGGCAATGCCAGAAGCACCACTCTCAACTCCAAGACATTTATGTGCAGGTGGCACTCCAAGGGTTGCCATGTGCCCTGGACTGTCCTGCCCTGAAAATGCCCCCCCCCACCTGATCAGGGAGGCATCCGTTGTCACGGTGGCAACCGGAGGGGGAGAACAACAGGTCTGCCTTGGAGCACCTGAGGCGAGACCATCCACCAAGAGAGGTGTCTTTTGCATGACTGAGTGATGAGAATGTTGTGTGACATGGGAAGCTGCTGAAAGGACCATTGGGAAAAAAGCATCCACTGCAGTATCCGCATATGAAAATGAGCTAAGGGGAGCAAGGTGATTGTTGCTGCTATTAGACCAAGTGTTTTTAGTACAAATCTGGCTTGGACCCTGTCCTCCTGTAGTAGGATTTGAACATGGCTGTGAATGTCTGACACTCTTTGTGTAGGTAGTTTTGCTGACAACTCCACCGTGTTTAACACGGATGCCTATGAAGGTAATATGCTGACAAGGCGACAAGGCAGACTTTTCGAAGTTTATAGAGATGCCTAGTGCCTTGCACGTTTGTACAGCGTAATCCCTGGCTTGAAGTAGCTGGTACCTGGTGGTGGCAGTAAGGAGCCAGTCATCTAAATATGGAAACACCTGGAATCCTCGTCATCTCAGGTGAGCCGCAACCACTGCCATGCATTTGGTAAACACCCTGGGGGCTGTGGTGTGGCCAAAGGGCAGGGCTCTGAACTGGTAGTGACGGGCTCCCAGCTGGAAGCGGAGAAACCTTCTGGAGCGCCTGTTCATTTTGATATGGTAGTACGCATCCCGGAGATCTATAGAGCACATCCAATTGTCCTGACCAAGAAAGGGTAGAATGGACTATAGCATGACCATTTGGAACTTCGTTCTTTGAACAGACTTGTTCAGCCTGCTAATATCCAAAATAGGTCTCCAGTCCCATGTCTTTTTTGGTACCAAAAAGAATTTGGAGTAGATTCCGGATCCTTGTTGGTCTGCTGGGACTGGCTGGATGGCTCTTTTTGTTAGCAGCTTTGAAATTTCTGACGCTGCTTGACCTCTCAGACCGGGTGGAACATCTGGAAGAGGCCCTTTTGGTTGTTGCGGGGTGTGGATAAAGGGGATTCTGTAACCCTCGGATATGATCGACCGTACCCATCTGTCTTGCATAAGGGAATGCCAGGCTTCTGGGTACAGTGAAAGTCTTCCCCTGACTGCCTCCGAAGGTGGACAGTCGGGCAGCTCCTCAGGGGTGCTGGAAGGGTTTGTCAGAGAAAGATTCTCTGCTACCCTGATTTTGCGGACCCCCCTGCCCCTAGGGCGGCGTCTGTTATTGTTCCCTCCTCTGCCTCCGGACGGAAGCTCACCACATGCATCAGGCAGTACTCCCTGGGGTTTACGGAACCACATTTTTCCGCCCTTTTGACCCTTAGGGTATGGTCCAGAAGAGGCGGAAAAATGGACTCCAACAGCAATGAGAGTCTTGCCTTCCTGCTCACACCTGGTCAATGCATCCTTCACTTGAGGTCCAAACAGGGCAGAACCGTCAAAGGGGGTGTTAGTGAAGGAAGCCTTGAAGGGGTCAGCAAAGTTGCAGAGTCGCATCCAGGCATGTCTCCTTAGAGCAACGCCCGTGCCTGCGGCCCTACTTGCTCCATTGGCTGCATAAGAAATGAGCCGCATGGAGGAGTTGACAATAGAGTTCAGGGTCCCCAGCTGGGAGTTGATCTTTTCCTGAGACCCCAAAGCTGCTGGGTCCCCTAAGGTATCACCCAGTTCTTTAAGGAGGTCTCTCTGAAGATGGGTGAAATGGCACAAGTAATTCAGCAACCGCATGGCAAAGGTCGCTGAAGAAAACATCTGCTTGCCATACCTATCCATAGTCCTAGATTCCTTATTAGGAGGATGGACAGGTACTGAAGGGTCAGCCAACTCCTTCTTAGTGGCTGCCACCACCACCACCACGGCATCAACAACGCCCTTAGAGAGAAACTGCTTGTAAGGCCTCCGGGGGGGGTTGGTTCCATAGTATCCGGAGCTGTCCACGCCTTCCGAGCCACCACCTCCATGAGTGGGTCAAAAGGCGGGGACACCCAGGAGGTGGAAGGGCGAGAACCGAACGCATCCAGGTACACCGACTCGTCCTCGGAAGGGTTGAGGGTGGACCAGTTCCCCCTCTGTTTAAGAATCTCTAGGATGTCAGAAAAGGAGACATCCTCAGAGGGGTCCTTGGGGACCCTTGCGAATCATCCAGGTTGGTGTCAGATGTCACTGACTCTGGGGAGTCGACATGCTTCCTCTTGCATGTCCTCTTCCAAGGGGGATCCCCTGCAGGATCAGGGGAGGCCTCGGAAGAGGAGGAAACGCCCAGTGGAGCGGCCTGGAGTGTCGGTTCTCCGCGCTTGGGTTCGGGAGGGTAGGCAGGGGTCGAAGCAGGCACCATGGAGGGAAGGGCCAACAAGGCCGACCGTGGCGCCAGTATGGGAGCCAGCACGCTCCTCATGACCTCAAAGGCGCTCCTGTCAATCAGGGAAGAGGGACCCAGCTCCGAGGAGATGAGAGCTCCTCCCAGCACCAAGCGGGATGGCGCCGAGGCCGATGTCGGGGCCAAACTCATCTGCGCCAAGGCTCCGAGAGGGAGAACAGGGTCGGGACAAGGGTCCGATGCCACTCACCCCCTCGGAGCCGACGAGGGAGTCTCGGCACCCGGATCCCTCCAAGGACGGAGCCAATGAAGGGATCAGAGCCGACGAAAGAACCGATAACAGAGGGATCGGTTCTGACGCCCCAACGGTACTAACCTCGACGACCTCCGGCTCCGAACTCAGCAGAGTAGTCGGAGGATGAACTTGAGCAGGCGCTGGGGTAGCCCCTGTCTGCTAAGATGGGCTATGCAATAACTGGGCCAGCGCCTGCGACTTCAAAAGCCTAGTGACTACCCTCTCGAGGTCATGGTCCGAGAGCCTGGAAGACCTGGAGGAGTGAGACCTATGGCTCCGCTCCGACAGCAAGGGTGATTTCGGAGCCAATCTGACCGACTCCAGCAAAGGAGACCTGGAGCGCTTTCGGCTAGGGGACGGCTCCGATACCAAAGTCGGAGCCAACTGAGGCCTCGATGTATCAGTTACAGCCGGAACCGACGAGGCAGAAAGAGGACTGCTCGGCACCGGCTCCGACCATGGAGCCGACGATTTGGTGGGCTTTGAAGGTTTTCCGGACATAGGTTTGGACGGAGAACCTTCAGGCTTTAATAAGCCTCTGAGAATGAGCTTATTTCTGCGTTCCTGCAGGACTCTAGGGCTAAAAGCATGACAGATGGAACAAGAGTCCTGCAGGTGCAGAGGGCCCAAACAATACACACAAGAAGTGTGACCGTCTGTCAGAGACATCTTCTGACAGCACGAGTCACACTTCTTGAATCCTGATACCTTGGTATCCTTGGACATGATACCACAGGGTCGAGACAAGGAGTCTACACAAGTATAGTAACACACTTGAAAAAGACACACTCAACAAAAAACTTAAGTTTAACTAATAGTAAAAAGGAGACAGAAATACACACACACACACACACACACACACACACACACACACACACACACACACACACATTAAGGGGAATTTGTACTAACTACTAAAAAAAAGGGGGGGGGTTAGGCCCGACCACCTTAAGGGTGGAAAAAAGTAGGGAAAAACTACTGAAAAGGGGTAGGGAAACTAGTCGCTACTCTCTAAATACTAATTAAAATAAACTAATGTGAAAAAATCAAAAACTAACTATAGATACAAAATTTTTAAAATACAACCTGGAGCCGGTGAAAACGCAACCTCGTAGCTGAAGCAGCAAACGAGATCTAGGTATATGACGCCTAGCATTATGGGACACAGTATAGCCTCGAGCCGGTAAAAATAGCTCTCGAGCTTTAGTAATAGGCCGAGTCGGAGCCGAGGTTTGGCTCCGAACCCATCCAGCAAGAATGAAGGCGAGATCGACAACTTAACATTACAAATGACATGACAGTCCTAGCTGTGATTCCTGCAGTGTCAGAGGTTTACAGTTTTAGATGTCAAGTTTACAATTAATTGTCAATGGGAGGATCCGAGGTTCACAGTTTTAGATGTCAAGATTAGAGTCAACTGACGATGGCAAAAAATGACAAGTTATTATCCTGTGTTTGTGTTATCCTATGTTGGTATTTTTATTGTACATATATTGGTCAATAACTATTTGCCCACTGAAGTAAAAAAAAAAAAAAAAAACAGGACTCCATAAAAGACTTCAAGAAACGTCTTAAGAACCATCTCTTTTCTGAATCCGCTTGCAATTGATTTAGAGGTAATGGTTACTAACCAATAAATCACAGGACTATACTTTATCACAGTCATGACTTAACCATAACATTAGTCCACTAAAAATCATAGATGAACTGGAAAACTAATTTGTTACAAATAATATACTGTTGTACGTACTGATATAACTCATGCACTACTGTAAACAGTGTTGGTCTTAAGTGATTTTGTAAATATTACATATATATATATATATATATATATATACACACACACACACACATACACACACACACACACACACACACACACACACACACACACACACACACACACACACACACACGTAACAATGTTATTGTCTTAACTGCCTTCGGTTATTTTATACCATACGTGTCTGGGTCATGACTGTAAAGGGTCAAGTGAACAGTTCACCATCCTAGTCATCAAAAAGTAATGAATAAGATAGCTTTTTAAGTCTGTTAGTGATGTTTAAATTTATAAAAAAATATATGCTGTCTAGGGACATTTTAACTGAATTCTGTTCTCTAGTTTACATTCATTTTAAGTCTGATACTAACACTGGTATAAGCAAATGGTTTATGATATGCAGAGGCCACTTTTGTATCAGTTTCCAAACTGGAACTGAAGCCTGACTGCTACAGTTTGTGAACATATGTAGACTGAACAGCAGTGCATTATATAATGTGGAATCCTTGGAAAGCAGCTTGGGCTTCCACTTTTGACAGTTTCAATGGCAGGTCTGTGTTTCACTATTACTGCTTTGTCACTGTCATTGTTGGCAAACAATTGGCTCTTAATATAACAAAGACCTATAACGTTACTACTATATTTTGCAACAAATTCCTCCAGCTCATTAACCACACAAGTGTAATTATACAACCAGACTTAAAAATGTTAGTTGAGAATCAGTTTGTGAAATGGCATTTCTGCACAAACATAACTACAAGGCTCATAATGTGAGGTCTCATTTAGCTATACTATTATATTAAAATAGCAGTACTGAGGTTAAATAGTAGGTAAGGAAATATAATAAGAGAGGTTGAGCTACAGCTTAGTAGTAATGTTAGGTAAAGAGAGGGAGAGAGAGAGAGAAGTTTAGCAATAAATTAGTCCATTTGAGAAAAAGTGTGAATAAGTTTATAGAGAAGTATAAGTGAAGAAGTAAATAAGAGTGCAGAGGAAGACTTTAAGAATTAGGTAATAGCTGGTGGAGGTATCAAACAGTTACAAGTCCATTTGTAGAGGAGATATGCATGCAGGGAAGTTTTGAAGGTGGCAGAGCATTGATGTGTATGAATGCATAATACACTATGCCATGTTTTAACAATGACCCAAGAGTAAAATAGTTGAACAGCAAGTAGTTTAGGTTTATGAATTTGTAGGTGGTGTATGATTTCAGATCTTAAAGGGCCTATTACAATTATAATGGATGCATAAGGACTTTAGGGCAGTCTGGAGGTTTATTAATTAATGTGTGATAGATAAAGACAGGTTAAGTGGTGGGGGAATTCAAGCCATTAAAGTTTACTTAGAGCAATACAGTGGTGGGTATAGTGGTGACTATTTGCTGCAAATTTAGTTATAACATATTTCCAGTTCAGTTTTCATGGAGAACCACAGGTTGGTTAATAGTGGTGCACCATAAACTAGGGAAGGAAGACGGTAAGTTGAGGCAAATATTTGTTTTGTGGGGAGAGAGAGGAACAGGTTATATCCATAGAGTAGTCATAGTTTTTCATGGGTCTTACAGATGTTATTATGAACAAGGAGATCAAATTTGAGGTTTTCATCGATTACCCCTAACAGTTTTGTGTGGGACACTAATTCAACTGTAGTGGAGTTAAGAGACAGAATATTTTGAAATGGGATTTGTTAAGGGGTGTATTTTTCTTCGGAGTAAAAATCATAAGTTTGTTTTTCTTAGGGTTTAAGGAAAGGTGATCGATATGGAACCAAGTCTCTACAGTGGTACATGTAGTTTGGGTAATTTGCTGTAATAGAGATGGGCTGTCAGCAGTACGGACTATAGTAGAATCGTCTGCATACTGAACTAGGCAACCCTGCTGGATTGGTTGATGGAACTTATTGATGAAAATGAAAAACAGAAGGGATGTTACTACTGAGCCTTGTGGGATGCCAGTAGGGTTAAGAATATAATGGGATATGGAGTTCTACCATTTGACATGTTCCCTATTGGAATGGTAGCTTTTGAACCAGTTAATAGAGGAGATATATAAAGTTCTATGCTGGCAAGTTGAGAGAGGAGAACAGAGTGAAAAATGGTATCAAAGGTTTTAAAGAGATCCAAAAATAAAGCAGAGAAAATGTTCTCTGAATCATGAGCTTTATTAACTATGTCTAAGAATGATTAATTAGAGTGGTACCTGTGTTATGTCCTGGCTGAACATATGTTGAGTAATGGAAAGGATTTGATTTTTAAGTAGAAAATGTAGGAGTTGCTTCTGGATACATTTTTCTAGCAATTTTGAAATGGGGGACAGAATGGCAATGGAACGGAAGTTAGAAATTTCACTTGAAGAGCCTCCTTTGTGAAGGGGTAAGAAGATTGCTTTTTTTCCAGAGGGTAGGGATGTAGGATTCTTCAATGGATCTGTTTATAAGAATGTTAATGGGATAAGACAGTGTGTCAGTAGAACAGTGAGGTACTTTGCAGGTATACCATCAGCAGCATTAGAGCTAGGCTTTAATGTCATTAAGAATTTTTTTTTATGGTTCAAGTAGGGACAGTACGGAGTTCGAATTCTTCCTAGGAAATAGGTTGTTCTGGGTTACTGTGGTTGAGTGGAGAGGAACAGTTGCATGCAGAGGGATGGCTCAATGTGTTTGTGGTAAAGGGAGGAGGTGGAGGCTGAGTGAGCTTAAGGAGGTAACTGTTGAATGGGAAATTATTTTTGGAAGAGGTAGTGAAAAAGTGGTAGTAATAATGACAATACTGTCTATAAAGTAGGAATTAAAGATGTTAGCTATTTGGTCTGGACTTTAGTTTGAGCATGGATATGGATTAGGTTTTGTACCAGGGTTTAAGAGATTAGTGACAGATGACCAGAATAATTTAGGGCTATTTCTGTTATTATTTTGCAGGTTACAGTAATCTTTTTTTTGTCTTTGGATATTAATTTTTGTTAGATTAAGAAGCTGTCTGTACTTTAATAAATCAGTTATTTTTATGTTTAATCCTTGACTTCCATGCTTTGTCTCTAGTTAACATAACTTCTTTAATGCATTTAGTTAGCCAGGGGGCATGAGTACAACTTGTTCCTTTAGTTTTGGTAGGGGCAAGGTTAACATTTCCAGAAAGGTATTATTAAATAGAGCAGGGTGTCATCTAGGGAAAGAGTTTTGAGGCTGTTCCAGTTAATACTTTTAAATATGCTGTTAAATATATGAGGATTGAATTTAGATACATTTCTGACTAGACTGATACTGTGTTTTTTTAGATATCTGTATATGTGCATTTAACAAAGGAGGGAAGGTGATCACTAATGGAATTAGGAAAAGTTCTAGCTGATAAGAATTTAGAGGGGTCAGGAACTAGACTCCAGTCTAAAATGGATCCTACACTGGTTCTATTATTATATCTGGAAGCAGTGGTTATTAGTTGAGTATACTGAAACAAGTTTATGCAGGAGAATGCCAATTTAGGAGAGGTATCAGACCAATAAATGTTCACATTGCCAAGGATAATTGTTTCATTTTTTTACAACACAAGAGGTCCAAGATAATATCCCTTCTAGAACTCTTTTACTACCTAGAGGTAAAATGTCTGTTTTATTTTGAGGTAGCTAAGCATGTAGTTCGGAGGTCTTAATACAGACATTTTGAAGATTTAGCATAGAAAAGTGTAGTGATTTAGAGCCTTTTAGGTTCATAGGTTCATACTAGGCTATCTGCCCTGGGGGCATTTATAAGCCTAGCCCGATTGTGTTTGGCTTACGCCACCCCTTGATTTGAGTATACTGTGCCCTTTTTAAAGTTTAGTTTACTGTGCCTCTGTCTAATAGTGACACGGAAGTAATCCCCGGGACAAACCTACGATCTCCCATCCACTCATCAAGATTCTTCTTGAAGAGAGTCAATGAGGTGCTCTACCTAACATGAATTGGAATTCTATTCCAGAGCGAAGGGAGCCTCTGGGTTATGAATCTGTCCCTCCAGCATGTTCTATTTATTTCTGTGCTGAGGTTCAAGTCCCTCGAGCTCGTGGCTCTAAGGGATTTAGATTTACTGAGGTGGAGCATGTCCATTAATTCTGGGTTGTACATAGCTTTATATGTCAGGCATAGATCGCCTCGAAGTAGGCGGTATGCAACTGAGTAGAGCTGGAGTTTTTTTAACCTAGCAGCATATGGCATCTGTTTGAGTCCCTTGATCCTCCTGGTGAGGTACTTTTGGGGTCTTTCTAATTGCTGCAGGTGTCGGGTAAGGTACATCCCAAAGGGGGCATTGTATTCTATGATGGGCCTGATGAGGGATGAATAAAGGGGCACAATTACCTCTCGATCTAGATGTGAATCCTTTCATGATGAGGTGGGCTATGTAGAAGGTCTTTCTAACCACTTTGGCAATGTGGTTGTCAAAGGAGAGATTGCTATCAACTTGGGTCCCCAGATCCCTAATTACTTTCTCTGTACTTAATGGGTTTCCACCTATGTGGTAATTTGTGGGCACATTGTTTTTGCCAAAGGGTATGACTATACACTTTTTGGCATTTAGCTTTAGACCATGGCTCTGGCACCAGTTATCCGTCTCTGAGAGAACTTTTTGAAGGATGTTTGTGTCAGCTGGAGAGTCGATTATGGCGCCCAGTTTGCAGTCATCTGCGAACTTGGTGAGCCACAGTCCTCCCAGGTTGGCCTGTACCTCAGAAAAGTAAATACCGAACAAGAGAGGTCCCAGGACAGAACCTTGTGGGATGCCACTTGTAACAGGTTTCAAGTCTGACATGGCCCCAGCAACTCTGACTCTGTGGGTTCTGTCTTTGAGCCAGTTTGTGACCCATCTTGTGACATAGGGGTTTATATTTAGGCTGGATAGCTTATCTATGATGCCCGAGTGGGGTATTGTGTCAAATGCCTTTGCGAGGTCCAGATAGGCTGTGTGGACTACCTTCCCTTCATCTATGGCCTTGGTGACTGTTTCGAAGAAGTCGACCAGATTCAAAAGGCAGGATCTGCCCTTGTCGAAGCCAAATTGGGTAGGATCAAGTGTCTGTAGGTCCCCAATGTCTTTGTTTATGAGTTCCATGATGATCCTCTCCATAGTCTTGCAGAATAGGCTAGTCAGGCTTATGGGGCGATAGTTTCCAGGGTCCGCAGAGGTGCCACCTTTGTGGAGTGGGACCACTGTTGCTGTACGCCATTCTTTGGGCACATATCCTGTAGTGAGGCTGAGATTGTACAGCAGTTTTACTTGAGGGATTAGTTCTTCTTGGAGTTCATGTAGGACGCAACCCGGGACGCCATCTGGTCCCATGGAAGCAGTGTTTTTATTTTGATAGGGAAATTTATGGTGGAGGGGCTTCTGTTGGGATGAACATCACAGGATTGGAATAGGGTTGATAGGATAAAAGAAACTTGGTATGAAAGACAAGATAATTTGGAGCTAATATAATGAAGTATATGGTGAAAGATATAGCTTGTGCATTGTAAACTATAATTAGTAGAGAATAAATGTGTTTTAGAGCAGTAGAGAGGGTTTACATCAAATAGATTTGGGTTGATTTCTGAGTAGGTATTAGTTGGTGTGCTTATAGATGTAGTTACCGAGTTGGATTTATAGGGTAATGACTTGGGGTTGATTGAAGTGGCTTGAAACAAAATTAGTAGTAATGCAAATCGGCTTAACAATACTATGTGTGGAAAGCAGGAAGCCATGATGGATGAAACTAGTTTTCAGGAAGAAAGTGTAGAATTGTAGACAGAAAGGAAGTAAAAAAATGAACTGCAAAAGACTGATTGTTAAGGGTGGAGGGGTGTGTCTAGAAGAGTATAAAAGTAATGAAAGAAGGGTGGGTGGGAATGGGGGTACTGTAAGGATGTGGAGTGAATTCCAGCAAAGTGAGGGCAAATGGAGTGGATAGACCAGGAAAGTGAAGAGAAAGGAAAAACAATCACAAAAGTTTTAAGTACAGGCAACGGGCTGAAGTTTTGTACTTTAAAATAAGATAACAGTGAGGGCAAAAAAGAATAAGACATTTATTAAGGGTATTTGAAAAACAAAAAAGATCATGAGAGATGAGAAACCACTAGATTGAATAGGAGCAGACAGCAGAAAGTGTGTTGGGGTTATTAAAGTAAACAAAGGTGAAATTATGACTAGGGGAAAGAGGTGGTGTGCTAGCTACAATTCACAAGCAGATTACTTGCAGCAGCATAAAGATATTAACATACATAAACTTTTGCAGGTAAAATTCTGGACGGAGTAGTTTGAGTTGAAAAAGCTTCTATGTTTTTTAACACACAAAGGAGGGAGGGAGGTTCTGCACCATCCTCTTAATGTTGGAGGCATCTGTTACACATGGAAGAGGGGGTTTTCCTAATAAGTCCTCTTAGTCAGGTAACAGTCTGAATAAAAGAAAGAATAAATATAGGTAAAATGACAGAGGCCAGAATAAAGAAAGAGGTAAAGAGGAGACAGAAAAGAGAGAGTAAGCGTTACTTTGAGAAAGCTAGAGCCAGCTATATACAGAAGAAAAAGAGGGGTTAGAATACAGAATTAAGTTATGAATAGTGGATGAAGGAAGAGGTCATGCTACTATAAACAGTGCAGATAATCAGTCAGTATAGGAGAAAAAATATGTTTATAAATATAAAAGTCAAGAGGGACCAAGATGTATTTTGTAGAGCAAACAGAGATATGCATACAGAAAGTAGAGAGTCTCTACAACTGTATACAATTACAATCAATATATATTAATATGTAATTATATAAACACAGTAATCCATCAGAAAATAGTTATTCAAGCACAGGAATAGCATTAACAAAAAGTTAATTGTTTGCAACAAAATGTCTACCCCAAAAACAGCAAATGCAATCAGCTCAGAGATATGGGAGCTGATAAATGCCACAGAAGCAAACACATCTACTCCAGTTACATTGCATACAGGTAGTCCCACTTGCTAACAGAGATAT
The DNA here is from genome assembly GCF_019279795.1 of Protopterus annectens. Classification (NCBI taxonomy): domain Eukaryota; kingdom Metazoa; phylum Chordata; order Ceratodontiformes; family Protopteridae; genus Protopterus; species Protopterus annectens. The sequence goes on from NC_056736.1 coordinate 677,046,051, forward strand.
AAAAAAAGAGCATATTCAGGTATTCAAAATTAGTAATAGGTAGGGTAGTTACATTGAGATAAAATATAAAATTGCCCCTTTGCGTTCACTATGGCAAAAAAGTAAGTAATGAGAAAGTGATATATGCACACTCACTCGAACGTTAGCAGCAATGAACAATACCAATACCAACAATTACACAAATAGACTAAAACTATTGTGGTTGTGGTTACATAGAGCACAGTCATACTTCATAAGCTTTCAGGAATTAAGCTGCATGTCTAAGTGCTTCACACACACAGATCAAGTTAATATAATTTTTACCATAACACCATATAAACCAAATTGTTAATAGCTAAAACTATGCTGAATACAGAGAGCAAAAATTATACCTCGGCAATATGGGAACGAACAAAGTGCAATGAATACATGTGAAGAATACAACATTAAAAATTGTACCTTTTTCTTAAGTTTAAAGAAAAAATATGAATACATCTCAAATGCAGTTCTATCACAGCACTGCGATCATTGCTAATAAAAGAAAAAGAAAGTGAAAATAGAAAGATGGCGTACAACAGCCGTGATGTAATTTAAATGCAGCAAGGCATGGGAAGCTAAACGAAAGAGAAAAAGAAAGGAAGATAGAAATATGGCAAATACCTAAAAATATGATTTAAATGCTGCAAGACATGCTGTGAGAGGAAACGAAAGAGAAACAGAAAGGAAGATAAAAATGCAATGGGTCATGCAAGAAATTAAATGAGAGGACAGAATTCAATGTACACTGACCACAACACAGGAAAGTAAAGTGAAAAGAAAAACAATCACAAAAGTTGTACATGCAATGGCTAAAGTTTTGTACTTTAAAATAAGATAATAGTGAGGGCAAAACAAGAGTAAGACTTTTATTAAGGATGTCTGAAAAACAAAAAAAGACCAGGGGGATTGGCAAACCATTAGAGTGAATACAGGTAGACAGCAGAAAGTGGTTGTTTATTAAAATAAACAGCAAAGGTGAAATTATGACTAGGGGAAAGGTTAGGTGGTATTCTAGGTACAATTCACAAATAGATTACTTGCAGCAGCAAAAGGTATTAACATACATAAACTTTTTCAGGCAAGATGCTGGACTGAATAGTCAGTTGAGGAAGAGTCTATGTTTTTTTTGACACACAAGGGGAGGTTCTGCACTGTCCTCAATGTTGGAGGCATGTGTTATTACACCTGGTAGAGGGGATTTCTAAGAAGTCCTCTTTGTTAGGAAACAGTTTAATTTAAAGAAAAAAGATAAATACAGCTCAGAATACACTTCTAGCACACCCTAACACAATCACTGCTAGTAAAAAAGAAAGTGAAAATATAATACTGCATGCACAAACAAAATTAGAACACAAAGACAATAAGATAAAAACAGATAAGTAAAACAGTTATAATGATTGATACACTGATCTTTGAAAGAGAGAAGGAATCCATTGTAAAGGGGTTAAAACAAATGACAAATTGTTACAAGTTAAAGAACTTAAAAGTACAGTAAAAGCATGTAATACTCTACCAACTGCTCCTTTGTATCCAGCCATTTCAAATGACCCTATGGCAGTTTGGGGGGGGGGGGCGGTGCAAGGAGTCTTCTTGGGAAGAAGATCAGTTTCCCTTCTTCTCTCATTGCAGAAACCATCAGGTCCCTAATGCATCCCAACAAGGCAGAGGTCAGTCTACATCCCCATGGAATAGTGTATCTGTACATGTCACTCCTTTTGCACCTGTACACTCACCATCAGCCTCACCCTAACCCAAACCTTCTAGTACTGTTCACTCCAAAATTTCATTCTCTGAAGCAGATGGAGATGGAAGTACAAGACAATTAGATAGAATATCTAGATAAAAAGGTACACTTTACCAAAAGGCAACACAGGCTACAAGGCAAGAAGAGCAGATTGATAATTTTCAATATCCCCTTAGAGAAATACCACATCCGGATGGTACTATGGCATTATTCCACAAACCTTGGACACTTGCCGATTTGCTTAAAACGCTTCCTAACATCAGGCAAGACCCACAAAAAGTTAATTAAGGATGAATCAAGCATTGTTATGCAGTTATATGAACATACTCTGGCTAATTTAAGGCAGTTGTTAAAATCCATAGCCTTGCCTGATATACATGAAAAACTTAAAGATGAAGCCAGATTGGCCCAAGCAGGGGGCCCAAATTACTCAACTGCTGAAGGAAAGTAGGCGTTACAGAAGTCAGAGAGAACCTCTTACTAGAAATTTTAACAGTCTGTCCTGTTAAACCAAACACATATAAACAAGGTAAGGGAGAAAAAACCAAATGATTACTTGAGCAGACTTAGGAAGTATTTTCAGCACATTCTAGTAGTGCAGATCCAATGGCAAATGATAAAGGAGGTATTACTTCTGCTTTTTTACATGGACTCTTAACTAATGTGACGGCACTGTTAAAGCAAAACCAGGTAATTTGGAAGGAAGAAGGAATAAATAAGTTAATAAAATAAGCAGAGCGCTACATGGATCATGTAAATAAAAAGTGAAGAGATGTAGAAGACAAACTCATGTAATTGCAAATACAGAGAGGGAAAAAAGGGGCAGAGATAGGCAAGGAGGAGAAGCAGGGGCAGAGGTAGGTACGGCAGATAAGGTACAGGAAGTGCAATGAATCGTTAACAAAATCAAGCTGTGAGGGGGACTCGTCACAACTGTGGACAAATGTGACACTGGAAAGGAGAACATCCTAATCTGCAACAGCAGCAAATGCAGTAGTAGCAAAATCAAAATCCTTCCAATGTTTCTCTAAAACCCTCACCCCAGATCAGGCAGCAAATGTGAGGAAAAATGTATTGACAGCACTTGGGGGAATAAGGTAAACATAAGAGCATTAAAAGCAAGTAAACCAAGAAGAGCATTTTATTAAGTTAAAAGTAGGACAAAAAGATGTTCCATTTGTGACTGACACTGGTGCAACCAACTGTGTGTTGAAGCTAAATGCCCAGGAGAAATTCCAATATCATCTGAAAAAAGTGTCAGCAGTATGTGTCACAAACACTTCCATTATTTTTCCTGTATCTAAACCTATCCTGGTCTCTTTAGGACCAAAATAAAATAAGCATGCCTGTCTAGAAAGCAGCTCGGCTTCAGCAAATGTAATGGGTAGGGATCTGCTTTGTAAATTAGATGTACTATCTTTTCCACTACAGATGACATTTATTTAGATGTACCAAGTGAATCTGAAGAAGTGACTGCCATACTTGGTGTTAGTGAGGAAAGAACAGAACAGCCATGTTCGAGTCCAGATGACAGACTATTACAGCAGATTCCTGACATTCTGTGGGCAGGACATTCTCAGGCAGGGCTGTTAGACTGTCATACCTGTAAAAAGATGTGCGGATCCTACAAAGCCACTTCCTCATATAACACTGTATCCTTTAAAACTGGAAACAAAACAGGGAATCAAACCTGTAACCGAATCTCTGATTTAGCAGGGAATTATAGCAAAAATATGTAGTTGTTGTAATACTCTCATTTTCCTGTTAAAAAGCCAGACAGAAATGCAGACTTGTATAAAGCTTCAGTGCAATCAGTCAAGTTGTCATCCCTTCATACCCTGTAGTGCCAAATCCAGCAAGCATATTGAGTTGTACACAACTGTGGGCTACTTGCTTTTCGGTAACAGATTTATGTTCAGGATTCAGTTTCTGTCCCTGTTCATCCAAACAGCCAGTATTTATTTGCCTTCACATATGGAAGAATTCAATATATATGTGGCTAGAACTATCACAAGTGTTTCTTGATAGTCCTTCAATCTTTTCACAAATTTTAAAGTAGGACCTTGACGAAATCTGGTTTCCATGCAAATATGTATTGGTACAATATGTACATGATTTACTTATATTTTCAGCTATATTAACACAACGTCAGCAGAACACCATACATTAACTTAATGAATTAGCAAAAAATTGACAAAGTATCAAAGGAGACACTTCAGCTGTGTCAGCTAAGGGAAAGTATTTAGGACACTTAATATCACACAGAGAGGCATCTCCTGCCTTCACATGTTGAAGCTATTATAAAGTCACCCCACCCCATTACTCAGAAGCAGTTGCATGCTTTCCTAGGTTTGGCTGCATATTGTAGACAACGGGTACCAAATTATGCAGAAATTGCTAAGCCTTTGACTGATATGCTCAAACAAGACACGCTAGTGCCATTGCCCTGGAAAGAAAAGGAAGAAAGTACTTTTACTTTCTGAAAGCAAGCCATTGCTACAGCTACAGCCGTAGGACTCCCAGATTATAAGAATCCTTTCACCTTGTTCTGTCACAAAAAAAGGGGGTACTAGTTCAAAAACATGGTGATGCATTTAAACCTACTGCATTTTGCAATTAATTGTTAGCCACAGTTGCTACAGGATTACCAAGCTGACTGCAGGCATTTGGTCCTACGACACAAACTTAGTTTCAGTTCCCCATGCAGTATCTGCAATGTTGCTAAAATCTACGACACTGCATCTTTTAGCTGTCAGGTTAACCAAATATGAGCTGCTGTTTATTTCTAACCCTTTAATCACAACTATGCAATGCCAAGTATTGAACCTGGCATCCCTCTTACCTATAACAGGAGAGGGCTAACCGTGTGATTATATATTTGTGACTAACCATGTACTTTCTCCTAGAACTGATTTGAGAGATATGTATCAATGTGTAGTGGAACCTGTATTAAATTCAAAGTTATGTAAAAAGAAGATATCCAGAGGCCGAGGAATACAAAAACTCTTTATTAAAACAAAAAATGGTAAGCGCTTTCACGGCCATCTGCTTCTTCAGACCATACTACAAACAAAAGGATACAAGCCTTAAATACAGCACTTAAACCAATCACATATAAAACCAATCAGATAATTAGTGTAGTAAGCTTTTCTTTTTCAGTGCTGGTTTTAAAGAAACAGCACTGTTTAAACCAGGGGGCATCTTAGCTCTAAAGTCAATAATCCATCTTAGGTCTGCATATTCAGTGTTTTGTCAGATCACCCTCCCTTGCACTTGCATAGACATTCTGTAAAACCAAAAACTTAAAACAATGTAAACCACCTGCTTCTTGTACATGTTTAGCTAATGAATGCATTAGTCAGTTTTAAATTACGAATGCCATTTAAATGTTCCATCACCCTTTCTTTTAAAGTTCTGTTACGCTTTCCAATATAGAAACAGTCACAGGAGCAGCATTTTGCCAGGTAGACAATATTCTTAGTCAGACAATCAGCATAAAAAGAGAATTCTAGTTGACACAATGTTCTGGGATGCATTATAACACTTGAAGACCATACATATTTGCAAATTCTACAGGATCTACATGCAAATGTTCCCTTACGTTCTGAAACAGGAAACGGGACCCGTGTTTCTTTATAACATAATTTGCATTTCAAGGACTTGCTATTCTTGAAGGTGAAGTGGGGTTGTGTGCCCAGTGCCTTACACACCTCTGGGTCCGTCAGTAGGATGGGCCAATTTCTTTTCACAATGTCGCATATCCTACTTACATCACTAGAGTAGGTGAGGGTAACCCTGCTAGTATTCACCAATTGATTTTCTTGACCTTTAGTTGTTAACTGTTCAAGCCTTTCTGAAAAATAAGGTCGTGTGTTAACACAGTCACTATTAGTATATGCCATAAGCCTCTCTATATTGCCTATCCTATAACCTCTGTCCAACAAATCAACTCGAAGCTTGATTTGAGAGATACTCCAATGGACAAGGCAGAAATAGAACTGTTCGTGTATGGATAATGTGGAAGAAGCAGAAATGGAAATCTTACCACAGGCATTGTTATATGTATTGAAAATACAGTACTGTGTCAGGAAAAACTGGAAGGGGTTACCTCTGTACAAATTCCAGACATGAATGCATTAATTAAAGCCTGTAAAACAGCTAAAGATAAAATTGTGAAAATGTGTACTGATGGCCGTTATGGGTTCTGGGTAGCCCAAGACTTTGGGGAATTGTGGAAACAGGATTTTTAACATCAGCAGGTACTGAAAAAGTACTGAAATAAACAATGGAATTTTGAGAAAGTCTTAGATGCTTTGCTGTTACCAAAAGCTTTAGCTGTAGGTAAAGTGCAGGCTCCAATAAAAGGAGACACTGTCACCGTGAGAGGTAACCAGTTAGCAGATTAGACAGCCATGCAAGCTGCTGGTTTGGATGTCACTATCCATAAAAACCTTCTTATGCAGGAAGCATCTATAAAAGCTGACAATCCTTGTAACTAATGATTTGATTACTTCACAGAATGAAGCTTCAGAAGCTGAGAAAAGAGGTAGATCAGTGCAGGTTGTAAAAAGCATGTTGATTTAATATGAAGGTTGGTAAGGGCATATCACCTACTGAATCACATTGGTAAGCATGGACTTCTTAATCTCATTCAGAGAGATTACTTTGCCCCTCTTTCTCAGTCTCTAGTTAGCCATTATGTAAATAACTGTGAGATCTGTTTGTGTCACAATATTGCACCTCCTGTAAAAAGTACACATTCTGCTTTGCCCCCACCTTGGGGGCCCTCTGGAAATATACAACTGGACTTTATCCAGATAAAAAAAACTGTGCTACATTTTCACATATTTTGGTTACTGGCTTTGTTTTTTCTGCCTAGGTGAAAACGCATCCATGTCCTGAATGTGATGTTTAAACAGTATTAAAGAAGTTGTTAAAAGAATTTATTCCTAGATTTGGTTACTGCTGAAATTAAGAAATTCTGTTCTGTGTTAAAAATTTTCTTTACAGTTACATTCTCCCCATCACCTAGAGCTATCTGGCCTCATTGGAAAATCTAACCAGACTGAAAATCAAAATTAGCATAGTTTGCAGTGAAATGGGGCTAAAATTACCACATGCTTTGCCTCTGGCTCTGATGAATATGTGAGGAACTGTAACACTACTCACAAATTAAGTCCTCATGAAATTCTTATGGGTCATCCCATGAGAATGTTATCTTTCCCACCAGTGAGAAATTGTGAACTGCTATTTACCGATGAGGCTTTGTTGAACTACTGTTCAAAACTTGTTTCTATCTAAAACACTTTTCATAAACTCAGTAATGAGGCCCTTCCACCGCCTGCAACATTTCCCTGTCATTATGGCCAAGTGACTAGGTCTATATGAAGATGTTCCATTGCAAATCTTCTTTGAAGCCATGGTGGAAAAGACCTCATCTCATCCTCCTAACTACTCATACCGCAGTGAAGTGTGCTGGTAAACTGAATTGAAAACCTGACTGACATCTCCAGAGTCAAATGAAAATGGCACATCTCCCTGCTGACGACATCTTTAAGTCTCTTCCTTCTACTGCTTCTGATCGAAATGAGAAACCTTGTTTCTTTGAATGCTGCATCAATATGCCACTGACCTGAATGTTTCCAGCTGCTGCATGTGTGGACTTGTTCCCCGTGATGTCAACCTGTGGGAATACGGATCCGAGCCGGCAAAAATTACTAGTATCAGCACCGAGCTCCAGACTCCTCCCCTTACCCATAACACACCTCCACTGCCTTCCATCCCCAGATCGAGTTTGCTGAACTTATACTTAGAAATTGACCTGATAACATACTTGCGACCTATACTGCAGCCCATAGGCTGAACATGCGTCAAGGTCTGGGGGAAGAAGGGAGGGATGGTTGAAGACAAATGAAGTCCAACTACTCAGATGGAACATTATGGTGAGTACATAATTTCTTTATCTGAAGTAGTTTACTTCATTTGGTCTTCAACCTGTGGGACAGAGTCCCCCCAGTTACTTAACTCCTGGGAGGTCCTCATGGAAGGATATTCCGGAGCACTGCGGAGCCAAAGGATGCTTTCCTTCTATAAGTCAAATCCAATTTGCAATGAGAAATAAATGTATGAGATGAGGACCAAGTAGCCGCAGAGCAAATGTCACCCAAAGACACTCTAGAACAGAAAGCTGCAGACGTAGCCATGGACCTAGTGGAATGGGCTTTAACCTGACCTGGAAGAGACATGCCTTTGTCCTTATAGACCTGCAGGATGCATGAAGAAGTCCATTTAACTATACTGACCTTGGAAATAGTTTTGCCCAAAAAGGACAGAATGAAACAAAGAATTGACCAGATTTACGACATATTTTTGTCCTGTCTAAACAGAATCATAACTGTCTATGAACATTCAACATGTGTAGCTTGTATTCCATCCTGTTGGTAAAACTGGGAAAGAACACAGGCAAATTTATAGTCTGAAACTGACTGGTAACACCACCTTAGGAAGAAAAGATGGGTTGGTTCGAATGGAAACTCTATCTTTACGAAAACTCATGTACCGAAATTTGATGGACAAGGCCTGTAATTCCTAAACCCTTCCAGCAGAGGTAATAGCGACCAGAAAAGCTGTTTTCCACGATAGAAATTTTAGATCTGCAGTTGCGGCAGGCTCGAAAGGCGGAGCAACCAGAGCTTGGAGAACCATATTAAGGTCCCACATGAAAATGAGAAATGGCAACCAACTGAACGTTGACAGTAGAAGAACTAGCTCCACGCTGGAAAGTATCAGCTAGGAAATCAAGAATAGCAGAAATAGGAGCCGTGAAAGGATCTTAACTTCTCTGAGATTCCCAGAAAGAAAAACTTTTCCACTTGCTGCGATAAACCTTTCTGGTTGAAGACTTATGAGCAGCTACCAAAACAGACTTAACTGAGGAGGAAAGTTCAGGAGTCCTAGCAATCACGGGAACTGGAGCAGCCAAGCCATGAGCTTCAGGCTGTCCAGACTGGTATGAGGCACCTCCGATGGGTGTGAAACCGGATCTTGAACAGGATCTAGGATCCAAGGTGGAGCCAGAAGGTGAAACCAAAGGAAGGGAAACCATACCTGGCGAGACCTGAATGGGGCAATGAGGATCATCTTGCTCCTCAGTCGACAAGCTTTCTGCAGAAACCTTGGAATGAGAGGGACTGGCGGGTAAGCATACAGAAGACCGTGAAACCAAGCATGAACTAGAGCATCTCTGGGGGACTCCCCCGGCAGGGGATTCAAAGCAAAAAACCTGCTGCACTTCATGTTGCAAGGAGATGCGAAGAGATCGCAGCAAGCTTGACCCCACTTGCTGAAGATCTGTTCTGCTACTGACAGACTCAGAGGACACTCGTAAGGCATCAGAATGATCCGACTTAGCCTGTCAGTGAAGATGTTGGACCGTCCCGGAATGTGTGTTGCGATGAGAAAGCGACCGGTGGAGATTGCCCATTCCCACACTCTCATGGCCTCGTGACAAATGGGGTAAGATCTGGTCCCTCCCTGTTGTTTGATAAATCAGACTACTGACATGTTGTCTGAATGAATGGCAATCGTCCCCAGAGGAAAAAAGGCATGAAGGGCCGCCCTCATCTCTAGGGCATTGATATGCAAGCTGGTCTCTATAGGGGACCACAGGCCTTGGACTCTCCTGCCCGAACAATGCCCTCCCCCCTGAGCTGGGAGGCATCCATGGTCAATGTGGTTTCGGCCGGGGCTGGAACAAAGGGTCGTCCCTCCAAAATGTCCGGAGAGCTTATCCACCATATAAGGGATGACTGACATACTTGACTTGGGTGGAAAGGATAGTGGTAATTCCAACAGGGACCACTGAACCGCTAGAGTCCACTGAAGAATCCGCATGTGTAGCTGATCACACGGAAGAAGAGTTATTGTTGTCATCGAGCCTAGGGCCCTCAACACTGATTCCGCTGTCGGGAGGTGAGAACGGTAAATCAGGGAGACATGCATCCTAATGTTTTGAACTCTCTCTGAGGTCAGGAACAATTTGCACTGCACTGTGTCTATCCTGGCACCAATGTAATCTATTATCTGTACAGGCTCTAGTAGAGCTTTGGATGTGTTGACTGTGATACCCAAATTCAGGGCAAGTGTCAGAAAGTAATCCTTGGTTTGGGAAAGTAGATGCCTGGTGGGAGCAGTGAGGAACCAACTGTCCAGGTACAGACAGACCTGAATCTCCTGAAGCATCAGGTGAGCCGCTACAACTGCCATCACTTTGGTAAACACCCTGGGGGCTGTGGTGAGACCAAAGGGTAGGGCTCGAAATTGATAATGACTGACTCCTAGCTGGAAGTGGAGGAACCTCCTGGAGCTTCTGTGCATTTTTGTGTGATAGTAAGCATCCTGGAGATCTAACGAGCATATCCAGTCTTTCTCTTGCAGGTATGGCATGATGGACTGTAGTATGACCATCCGAACCTCTCTTTGGCAAATGACAGGTTCAAGGTAGAGAAATCCAGAATGGGCCTTAATTCCCCCATTTTCTTTGGCACCAAAAAATACCTGGAGTAGAAGCCCGATCCAGACTGATCAGGGGGGACGGTTTTGATGGCTCGTTTTCCTAGCACCTTGGAAATTTCCTGTGCTGCTGTCTCTCTTTGTGTGGGTGGAATGTCCGGGAGGTGTTTGGGACATATGGGGTAACCCACGAAGGGGATAGAATATGCTCTGGATATGATTTGAAGCACCCAGCAATCCATTGTTATGGACTCCCATGCTGCTGGGTGCAAGGACAATCGTCCCCATGACTGCCTGCAGAGCAGCCGGGCAACCTCTCAGGGTTGCTGCCCAGGTCTGTCCAAGAATGTTTCTCGAGACCCAAAGTTTCGCGGACCCCCTCGGCCTCTGAGCCAGTGTCCATTCTGTCCCCCTCTGCCTCTAGCGAGCCCCAAGTGTCCCGAGAATACTGAGACTTCTGGAACCACATCTTCTTTTGCCCTCTCTGGTTCTGGGAAAAGGACCTTTGAGGGTTAGAGAAGCGGATCCCGACGGCAGACAGTGTCTTCCCATCCCTCTCACCCTGGACTACCGTCTCCTAGACGGTGTTACCGAAAAGTGTTGAGCCGTCATAAGGGGCATTGGCAAAGGACGCCTTAAGGGGTTCGGTAAATTGGCACAACCTGAGCCAGGTGTTGCGCCTCATGGACACGCCGGACTCAGCCACCCTAGCTGCTCCTTCAGTAGCATGGGAGAGAAGTTGCATGAACATATTTGATACCAGTTTCAGAGTGGCCATTTTCATGGAGAACGAAGCCTTGTCCTCCTGCAAAATGGACTTGGATGGACACTCTTCCAGCTCCCTTACTAGATCGCGTTGGAGTCTAGTGACATGGGCCAAGTAATTCAGAACCGTGACTGAAAAAGTAGCTGAAACATACACCCGCATCCCTAGGTGGTCCATCATCCATGACTGTCGGTTAGGAGGGTGGACCGAGGAACATTCCTAAGATAGTTCCCTCTTCACGGCTGCTGCTACCACCATGGCATCCACTGGGGAGCCCTTGTTCCAGGAATGCCTATCAATGTGGGGACTTAAAACCTTATCAGGGTGCTTGGGGATTGGCTTGCTGGTATCTGGTTCCTTCCACGCCCCCGAGGTGATCAAATCTACTAAAGGATCCATGGGAGGGGACATCCAGAACGCAGATGGGCCCATGCCAAAAGCCTCCAGGAATACAAACTCATCAGAGGAGGTCTTGGGGGCAGACCAACCTCCCCGCTGGCACAGGATCTCCATGGTGTCTCCAAAGGAGACATCTTCCGGAGGTGATCCTGGGGAGTCCTCCCCATCATCTAAATCTGTGTCCTAGGTTAGGGACTTGGGGGAGTCCAAGTGCCTCCTCTTGCATGTATGCTTGCAAGGCACATCTCCAGTGGGGCTCTCAGGGGAGCCCTCGCAAGCCATCTGTTCCTCTGGGGGAACTGTCCGGGCATGGGCTGTCCCTCTGGCAAGACAATGGGAACTGCAGACAGAGCCGAGGTGGTCTGGGCGGTATGAGGGGGTGGACAGGGGTCTCGATTTGATGGAGAGGACCCTTTCTACCACATGGAAAGCTGAAGGAGAGTGGACCTCCTGGAAAGCTAATAAGGAGGCCGGTGTCCACGGGTCTGACGGGAGACTTGGAGCCGAACCCAAAGTGGATGGAGCTCCGAGGGAGGGAATCTGGCCTGACAATGTCAGAGCCGATGAAAAAAGGTTTGGATCTGAGATGCTCCAGGCAGCTGTCGGTGTCAAGGAAACAAGGTCCATCTGCGCCGACCAAGACCAAAGCCAACCTTGGATCCAAGAACTCCAAAGCTGAAGGTCGGATTGGGGAAGGTGAAATGGGGTGAAAAAAAGGAAGTGAGCTCCCCCCTTGCAGAGGTAGGGGTGTGGCAAGACCCCCATCTGGATCTGTGTACGGATAAAGTGCCTCATCATCTTATCCAGATCCATGTCCGATAAGGAGCAGGCCGACCATGATGAGGCCACTGACTCCGACCTGGCAGGTCTGGGAATGGAGGCCTGGGAGACTGGACGTGCCTCCCCCCGGCTCTGGGGAAAACCTCAGAGACCGGAGCCGAGGGGAGTCACAGATCAGTGCTGATTTGCTCGGGGAAGCAAGGTCCGGGTACCTCTTCCTCGTTTCCTTCATCTTCGACTCTCTTTCCCATTTTCTACCTCTCCTCTGCTCCGCTACCACAGGCTTAGATGCAGGAGTTTGAGTCCCAGCCTGGGAGGGAGGGGAGGCCAGAGGAAAAGAAGCAGGAGAGGCAGTCACAGCACCTGCTGTGACTGAAGCTGAAGACGCGGAAGGAGGTCCAAGGAAGGAGGTTCAGTAGCAGGCAGAAGACCTTTGGGGGACAACATGGCCTTTCTATCTTTCAACGCTCAGGGACTGAACCTCACACAAATGGAGTAATACACACTAAGCTGGGCCACAACTAGGCACAACACACACACACACACACACACAGTGTGGCCATCCACCGGGGAGAGCATATGGCCACACTCTGTGCAGCACTTAAACATAAGCTTTTTAGCCAACCTACAATAAAAGAAAGAAGCCTTAAAAAAGACAGGCAAAAAACTTTCTTTCTTTATGCTAACAGACACACACCCCGCTCATCACACCAGACTAACACTAAAGGGGGGAGGGGCACTACAGACAAACCATTAACTATCTAAACAAACCTGCACTTGATGCCAAAGCAATGAGAGGGGAGAAAGGGTACCTACACTAACCTAAATCAGCTAAAAGAAACAGAATTTTTAGAACTTACAGTAAAAAATCACCCAATGCTAGCTAGAGCTCCGAAGACATGATGTCTAACTGTGTAAAAATCGTGGCAAATGAGATCTGGGGATGGAAGGCAGTGGAGGTGTATTATGAAAAGTTCCTGTGTTGCCCATTTCCTTTCTTGGATAAAGGGAGGCTTCTTTGTTCACCAGTGGCAGTGGGGAGCTTAGAGCAGCCTATCTATCCCTGGAGGAGTGTTCCCAGCACAAAAATCTGGTAGTCTATTGGCCGTTTTGGGCCAATTTCTAGCTCTTTCAAGTCCCCCTGTATAAAACCTGCTTTAGTGCGGCTTTGCGCGATTTTGCGCAGAGCGCAGTATCGGGCAGCACCACTTAATTGGGTTTAAACCATTCTCGGCTCCACAAAGTCTGCTCTTCACTTTTTCCCTTAGAACTGATCTAGTTCTCATAATAAACACCCTATTCCTACTCTAAAGCCTGGCACTTGCTCACTAAAGCAATTATATAAGTCAGCACTAAAAGATTAAAAGCACTACACCCTCACAAACTCCCCTTGAGTACCTTGTTCCCCATTGGCCCTTTTTTTCAATTATAAAGGAATTCCCAATACTATTCTAGCATGTCCAAAGGTCAGTTGTCAATCTCCTCTCCGGTCCAGCTGGTGAATCTGGGAAACTTGAGGCAATGTTACAACTGCCTCATGTACACAGGCAACCCTCTCCTCCTCCCAACAAATTCCAACACATGTGAACGATGCAACCATATAGCCAAACTGGAGGCTAAGCTCTCTCAACTCAGTACTGGTGTAACCAGTCAGGAGGAGAAGGAAACCACACTCACTACAATTCCAGTCTCACATAGACCTACCCCGACAGCAAACCAAACACAAACAACAAAAACATACTCGGAGGATCTAAATAAAAATCTGCCTAAGCAGCAGAGACCTCCAAAGCAGACACCCAAGCAACCGCTACCCCAAAAAAAACACATACAACACATAGCTCACAAAGCCAGTGTGCCGAACAGTCACAGCCCTTAAGGCTAAACAACACTCTATAATAGGTGACTCTATCGTCAGGCACACTGACATCCCACTCACCAGGCTGAACAAGGAGAAGGTCACGGTGAGATGCCTGTTGGGCGCTAGGATCCGCCACATAACACAAGCACTCAGGTCACTCCAAGGCAAGTACAAATATGACTCGGTCATTTGTCCCTGCTGGTGTGAATGACCTGAGACGTACCTCCCTGGACTACAAGAAAAGAGACATAGAGGAGCTCTCTGAGCATGTAGTCCAGGCCGGTATGACCCTGACCTTGAGTAGCATCTTACCCTCACCAAGAATGATATCACAATATGAAGACAAGATGATCAATTTCAACAATTGGCTTAAGTATTGGTGTCATTCAAAGGAGATCCAAAGCCTGTCAGCCTGGGATGACATGCTCTACAAGCCACGATGCTTCACTAGGGACGGCTTGCACCTGTCACCCCTGGGCTTTCGGATATTGGCAAAGGCTCTTGCCACCCCCATAGTGCCTTTTTTAGGCAAGGCTCAAAAGACAAACCCACCTCCATAGGTATCACAAGGGATAAGAAACTAAGAGTAATGCTACTCAACGCCAGAAGTCTAAACCTCAAGATGCATGCACTCAAAACTCTCCTTAGCATGGAGAACATCGATATCTGTGTAGTAACAGAAACCTGGTTCAAGGCTCCCGAGAGCACCCCAGCACTACCAGGTTATACCTCATACCATGCTTTTTGGCCCCAAAACTTGGACCGAACCACAAAAGGAGGGAGAGTATCAATATTTGTCAAAGATACCACCCACACCTCCAGGTTGGTGGCACAGCATGAAGCATCAGAGACTATCCATGTGCAACTAACAGTGGGTAAAACTGCCTTCCAGTTTATAGCCTGCTACAGACCACCCTCCCAAACCCAGGAACCCCACTCGGCCTTCCTGAGAACACTGGAAAATATGAAGCTTTCTCCAAACACCATTATATTGGGTGACTTCAACTACCCAAACATAGACTGGGAGCATTACTCTAGCTCCAACACCCTAGCCCAAAGGTTCCTAGAATTTATAAACTCAAATGCTATGGAACAACTTGTTACCACTCCCACAAGAGGGAAAAACATACTGGACCTGATCAACACCAACATAGGGACTCTATGCTCCAGACCAGAAGTGCATCCCTCACTGGTAAGATCAGACCATAAACTAATCTCACTGAATATTCACATCCCGACCCCAGCTCCTGCCCAGAAAACCACAGTGACAAACTTCTCTAAAGCAAATTTCACACTCCTCAAAACCGAGGTGGAATCCTTCAAAGCCCCCGGGCCTGTGGAAAATATGGCCCAGACTGCAGAATCCTTTATAAACACATTCTATGAACACCTTCAGGAATGCATGGATCATGCAATCCCAAATAAAACCAAGAACCAATCCTCCAAAGGCAGGCGTCCTGTCTGGTGGACCCCAGCCATAAACAAACTATACAACAGAAGGAGGAAGCTACTACATGATAGAGCAAAATCCCAAAAAGGGAAGGCATCTCTGATCAGTATTAGCAAAAAACTATGGGCACTCATAAAATCATCTAAGGCCAGTTTCGAGAGAAAAATTGCACAGGACACTAAGGATAATCACAAGGCTTTATTTTGTTATGTTAGGAACCTGGGTGGGACTTCCCAGATATGCTCAGAATTAGTCCAAAATGAAAAAAAATACACCGAACCCACAGACATTGCCAACATCCCGGCTGACAGGTTCAGTGCAAACCCCCCCCACCAAAAGAGCGAATATCTATCCCAGCAGAGTGCTGCACCCCCCGACATCTCAGATGCTCAGGTAAGAGCCGCCCTCTCCAAAGCGAAAAACACAGCATCAATGGGACCAGACGGTATCCCGGGCTGTGTCCTACATGAACTCCAAGAAGAACTAAACCCAAACATAAAACTACTGTTCAATCTCAGCCTTACTACAGTATATGTACCCAAAGAGTGGCGTACAGCAACAGTGGTCCCTCTCCACAAAGGTGGTGCCTCAACGGATCCTGGAAACTATCGCTCCATAAGCCTGACTAGCTTGATCTGCAAAGCTATGGAAAGGATCATCATGGACCTCATAAATAAGGATATTGGGGACCTACAGACACTGGATCCTACCCAGTTCGGCTTTTTTAAGGGCAGATCCTGCCTCTTAAACCTGGTCGATTTCTTTGAAACAGTCACCACGGCCATTGACGAGGGGAAGGTGGTCCACACAGCCTACCTGGTCCTCGCAAAAGCCTTCGATACAATACCCCACTCGGGCATTATAGATAAGCTCACCAGCTTAAATATAAACCCCTATGTCACTAGATGGGTTGCAAACTGGCTCAAGGACAGTACCCACATGGTTAGAAATGCTGGAGCCATGTCAGACTCCAAACCAGTTACAAGTGGCATCCCACATGGCTCAGTCCTGGGACCTCTCTTGTTCGGTTTATATTTCTTGGAGGTACAGGCCAACATGAAAGGACTGTGGCTGACCAAGTTCACAGATGACTACAAACTGGGCGCCATAATCGATTCTCCAGCCGACACAAGCATCCTACAAAAGGGCATCATAGAAACAGACAACTGGTGCCAGAACCATGGCCTCAAGCTAAACACCAAAAAGTGTACAGTCATCCCTTTTGGCAAAAACAAAGTGCCCACAAATTACCACATAGGTGGTAATCCATTAAGTACGGAAGAAGTAATTAGGGACCTGGGGACCCAAGTTGATAGCAATCTCTCATTTGACAACCACGTGGCCAAAGTGGTTAAAAAAACATTTTATATAGCCCACCTAATCATGAAGGGATTCACATCTAGATCAGGGGAGGTCATCGTGCCTCTTTACTCATCCCTCATCAGGCCCATAATTGAGTACAGTGCCCCTTTTGGGATGTACCTTACCAGACACCTGCAGCAACTGGAAAGACCCCAAAGGTACCTCACCAAGAGGATCAAAGGGCTCAAACAGATGCCATATGCTGCCCGGTTAAAGAAACTCCAGCTCTACTCAGTGGCATACCGCCTGCTCAGAGGCGATCTGTGCCTGACGTATAAAGCCATGTCCAACCCGGAATTAATGGACATGCTGCACCTCAGAAAATCCAAATCCCATCAAGCTACGCGCTTGAGAGACTTGAACCTCAGCACTGAAATAAATAGGACATGCTGGAGGGACAGATTCATAACCCAGAGGCTCCCTTCACTCTGGAATAAAATACCAGTCCAGGTTAGGCAGAGTCCCTCATTGACTCTCTTCAAGAGGAATCTTGATGAGTGGATGGGAGATCGTAGGTTTACCCCGGGTATCACTTCTGTGTCACTGTTAGACAGAGGCACACTAACCTCGAAAAAGGGCATAGCAAAATTCATTTAAAATGGGTGGCGAAAGCCAAACACACTCTGGCTAGGCTTATAAATGCCCTAGGGCAGACAGCCTGGTATGAACTTATGAACCTATGGGCAATGGTAGGAGTCTGGAGCTCGGAGCTGATGCTAGTAATTTTTGCCGGCTCGGATCCAATAAGGATCCATATTCCCACAAGTTGAAGACCAAATGAAGTAAACTACTTCAGATTTAGGTTTATCAATGCAAAAGTGCATGTTATAGCCTGTGCTACCACTAATACCAGTTGCTGCCTGTTCTTTTCTTATCATTATTCCTTTTCCAGATGTGAAAAAACAGCTTGTAAGCTTTTAGAAAGCATCAACTTTTAGCCCTAAGAAAAAGAACACCATCTTTAAACAAAACTAAATGATACCCCGTTCTAGTAAATGCAATGAACTATTTAGGCTACCAGGGAAGCTGATACCGCTTATTCACTTCCAGTAATTTCAAACTATTTTTTCTGAACTGCTTGTCCTTGTACCTTTTAATTTTAAATTTCCCTTGGCAAAGAATGTTCAGAACTCTCAGGATTTATTACCTGCATATGTAGTCATCTTGTCCCCATGGAAACATAACATAATATAAAACTGATCTCAGCCGCAGACTTACCAACTCACACTGAACAAGAAGTTATGTACTCACCATAACGTTCGATGTATGTCGTCCATCTCGCCTCACATACTTACCCATGGGGTCAGAGCAAAATGTCGGCTCCGACTCGGCCAAAACTTTTCTAGCTCAAAGTCTTTTTATTGGCTGGGCTAAGATGGTATCCCATGCTACACTGCTCTATATCCCCAGATCTAGTTTGCTGCAAACACCAGCACTCATTCTCCATGCATAACACCACCCAAGGAAAGGAAGAACAAACCAAGAATGAAGGGAGCTCTGAAACCAGACCTAACCTCCAGATCCTCCAGGAAGGGGGAAGGAGTGGGGGGGTAAGTAAGAATGTGAGGTGAGATGGACTACATACATCGAACATTATGGTGAGTACATAACTTCTTGATGTTATGTAGCCCAATCTCGCCTACATTCTTACCCGTGGGACAGCGTCCCTAGCACCTAAATCCTGGGAGGCTCAATGGAAAATACTCCTGAGCACTGTGGAACCAAAGGAAGACCTGGCCCTAGATACCACATCCAACTTGTAATGAGTAACAAAGGTGTGAGGAGATCCCCAAGAAGCCGCAGCACAAACATCATCCATAGACAATCTGGCCTGATAGGCTGTAGATGTAGATACAGACAGAGTAGAGTGAGCCTTCACCAGAAACGGTAAATCTTTACCCCCTGAGGAATAAATAAAGGAAATACAGCTAGAGGTCCACCTGGACAGAGTGACTTTGGAAACAGGAGACCCCATTCTGTTTTCTGAAAAGGAAACAAACAATTGATCAGATTTTCTGAGGTTTTTCGTTCTGTGCAGATAAAAATGTAGTTGTCTGTGTACATCCAATTGATGGAATTTGAATTCTGCCTTGTTTGAGAACTGGGGAAAAAACACTGGCAATTCAATAGATTGATTAAGGTTACTGATTGATGCCACTTTGGGGAGAAAGGAGTGGTTCGGACTAAGAGAAACCCTGTCCTTATGAAAAATCAAGTATGGGGGTTTGATTGATAGAGCTTGTATCTCTGAAATGCATCTGGCTGACGTGATGGCTACTAAAAAGACAGTCTTCCAGGTCAAGAATTTTAAATAACAAGTAGCTGCGGGTTCAAAGGGGGATGAAGTAAGAGCCTGTAAAACAAAGTTTAAATGCCAAGGCATGACAGGTTCCGATACCAGAGGACGAAGTAACAGAGTGCCCTTCACGAAAGCCTTACAGAGTCTATGAGCCATCAGACTAGGCTTATTTGCGACATGAAAGGTAGAAATCACCGTCAAATGGACTTTAATGGTGGCGGGCACTGAGCCCTGGTGAAAAAACATAGACAAGTACTCCAAAACAGATGAAATTGGAGCCGTGTGAGGGTCGATCCTTTGGGTATGAGCCCAAATTGAAAATCTCTTCCATTTGCTGGAATAAATCTTCCTGGTCGAGGGCTTATGAGAAGAAGATAAAATATGAACTACCTCTGGTGAGAAATAATGAAGCCTAACTAATGACGGAAGTGGAGTAGCCAGGCTGTCAAACGGAGGGTCCACAGAGAGGGATGGAGCTGCCCTGACATGTGTGTCAGTAAATCTGTTTGTGGGTCCAAAATCCAAGGAGCGTTCACGAGGTAGGGATGGAGAAAGGGGAACCAAATCTGGCAAGGCCAGTGTGGGGCAATCAAAGTCATTCTGCTTCCCAAGGACTGCGCTTACTGAATAACCTTTGACAGCAAGGGGACCGGAGGGAAGGCATACAGTAGACCGGAGGGCCAATTGTGGACTAGAGCATCCCTGGGTGACTCCCCCTGTGGGGGGATCAACGTGAAGTAACTGCTGCATTTGGCATTGAGGGGGCTAGCAAAAAGGTCGCAACAAGGCTGACCCCACCTGCAGAAGATCCGTTCCGCAACTTGTCTGTTCATGGACCACTCGTAAGGCATCAGAATGGCTCTGCTCAGCCTGTCTGTGATCACGTTGGACTTCCCCAGAATGCGCATTGCCACCAGAAAACGTTGGGAAGACACTGCCCACTGCCACACTTGCATGGCCTCTCTGCACAGGGGATATGACTTGGTTCCTCCTTGCTTGCTCAGATACCACACCAATGACATATTGTCCGAGTGGATTACAATAGTCCCAAGAGGAACAAAGCTCTGAAGTGCCTGTAATGCAAATAGCACAGCTCTCATCTTCAGGACATTGATATGCAGATGCATCTCGTGCTCTTGCCACGTGCCTTGGATTGTCCTGCCTAGATAATGCACCCCCCCCCCCCATCTGGGAGGCATCCATGGTCACCGTGGCAATCGGGGGTGCCAGAACGAAGGGCTTTCCTGTGTCCAGACTGTCGGTGCTAAGCCACCAACTGAGATCCTGTTTGCACCTGTCCGTAAGTAGAATAGG
This sequence comes from Protopterus annectens, assembly GCF_019279795.1. Lineage (NCBI taxonomy): Eukaryota > Metazoa > Chordata > Ceratodontiformes > Protopteridae > Protopterus > Protopterus annectens. Next base: position 677,066,552 of record NC_056736.1, read on the forward strand.
GTGAGAAAAAGGAAGATGTTGAAGAGACCACTGGGCAAAGAGAAGCCACTGAAGGAGTCTCATATGTAACCTTGCTAGAGGAACTAACATAATCGTCACGGCAATAGTCCCCAACAGTTGGAAAACCCATCTTGCCTTCGCTCTTCTCAGAGGGAGCAGGGCGTGAACTTCTTGTTGTAGGGCTCTGATTATTTCCTGTGATAGAAACACCAGCATGAGGACAGTGTCTAGTTCTGCACCTATAAAAGTGACACGCTGTGAGGGCAACAACGCAGATTTTTCCCAGTTCAATGTTATGCCCAACTGTTGACACAGATTTATAGTGGCATCCCTGGTCTGAATTAGTGGATGCCTGGTGGTGGCAGTTAGGAGCCAGTCATCCAGATATGGAAACACTTGGAATCCTTGACGTCTCAAGTGAGCAGTCACCACTGCCATGTATTTGATGAACACCCTGGGGGCTGTGGTGAGACCAAAGGGCAGGGCTCGAAACTGAAAATGACTGGCTCCCAGCCGGAAGCGTAGGTTATTCCTGGATGCCCTATCCATTTTGATGTGGTAGTAAGCATCCTTGAGGTCGATGGAGCACATCCATACTTCTTTTCCAAACAATGGGAGAATAGACTGCAATGTGACCATTCGGAATTTGGATTTTTGTACATGGTTGTTCAATCGACTGAGATCTAATATGGGTCTCAGGTCTCCTGTTCTTTACAGCACCAAAAAGAATCTTGAGTAAGTCCCTAATCCGATCTGGTCTGAGGGGACATGTTGGATGGCTCCTTTGTATAGCAGCTTTGAAACTTCTGCAGATGTGTAATCCCTCTGACTGGGTAGAACATCCGGGATTTTTCTGACTAGAGGGGGGTCTGACAAAAAGAGAATGACATAACCTCCGGAAATTATTCGTAAAACCCATTGGTCCTGGGTGATGTCTTGCCAGGCCTCCTGGTATAATGAGATTTGACCCCCGACTGGCTCCGGAAATGCAGTTGGGCCTCCCATCAGGAAGCGACGGTAGGGAGAACTGCGAAAGGAATCGCTGTCTCCCGAGTTGCGGGGGCCTCCTCTGCCTCTATGGCGGCATCTCCCTGAATAACCCCCCCCCCCTCCTCTGCCTCTGGAGGGGGGTTCACCTTGTGCATCGGGAAAAAAACTCTGTGATTTCTTGAACCACATTTTTCCACCCCATTGGGCCTTGGGATAAGGCCTAGAGGGGAAGGGAAAACTGACTCCTACACCAAGCAGAGTTTTTCCCTCCTGCTCGTACCTGGTGAGAGTGTCTTTCACCTTGGTTCCGAACAAAGAGGAACCATGAAAAGGGGCGTCGGTGAATGAAGACTTGAAGGCCTCTGCGAAATGACAAAGGCGCATCCAGGCCTGTCTCCTAAGCGCGACTCCTGAACTTGCTGCCCAATTCACTCCCTCGGCTGCATATGAAATCAGCCTCATGGAGGAGTTAACAATGGAAGTGAGGGTAGACATCTGGGCATTAACCGTCTGGGTCACCGCCTCAGAAACGTTACCCGTGAGAGCCGTGTAAAGTGAGATAAATAATTCAGTGACCGTCAGGTAAAGGTCACTGAAGAGAGGGTACGCTTCCTGTACCGGTCCATGTTCCTAGACTCCTTGTTAGGAGGATGGATGGTGGAAGAAGTCTCAGCTAATTCCTTCTGAGTGGCCGCTGCCACCACCATGGTATCCACAGGGACTCCCTTGGACAGAAACTACTTACCCGGGGGAGCAGACAGAAATTTATTGGGTCTCCTGGGGACTGGTTCCACAGAGTCAGGGTTCTTCCACACCCTTCGACAAATCAAATCCAGGAGCTCGTCGAAGGGTGGAGACACCCAGGAGGCAGAGGGCTGAGCACCGAAGGCCTTCAGGAAGACTGACCCTTCCTCGGAGTGGGCGTTGGATGGCCAGTCACCTCTTTGTTTCAAGATCTTTAGGATGTCAGAGAAAGAAACATCCTCAGAGGATGACTTGGGGGACCCCTCTGATTCCTCGAGGTCAGTATCTGATGTGAGAGACTCATCCTGGGAGACTATGTGCTTCTTATTGCATGTTTTCTTTCTAGGGGGCTCCTTAGGCAAGCACTCTGAGGGGCCCTCAGAAACTTAGGGACCACTCATGGGGGTACCCTGAGGCCTTGGGGCTCCGCTGTCTAAAGACAGGTGGTGATCAGAGACCCGCACCGGATTAGTAGGGGACAGAATGATCGACCCGCATGATGTCGCTGATGATCTGGCCAGCACACTCCACATGGCCTCAAAGGCTGGTCCCCCTGAGTCCGAGGAGTGACCAGCCTCCGAAGCCACGACAGGATTCGGACTTCCTCGCGCCGAAGCACCGAGAGGGAGACTAGGAACAGAGAGATGTCCAAAAGCCTCTCCCTTGGGTCCGACTGAAGAATCCCGAGTCCTGAATCCTGTGGATGGCGCCGACGAGGTCAGAGCTGACGTCGGCACCAATAAGCTAAAAGGGGCAATCGGAACCGACTTGGAGACATCACACAGAGCCGAGCACTCCAGCTCTAAAGGCTGGGATGCGCTCAGAGGAGGAGGAAGTATCAAAGTAGGTTGCAGTATGGGCTCCGGAGCCGACTGGCATGGAGCAGAGAACAATTTTGCCAAAACCGGCGACTGAAGGAGTCTCTGCACCACTCTATTGACGTCCACATCTGATAATGTCCTGGAGGATTTGGAGGACAGGGAGGGAGACTGAGACCTCCTCTCAGGTGATACTTGCCTAATACTAGGCGATCGGCTCCGAATAGGTTGCAACATGATTGGAGCAGATGCCGGTTCCATCACCACTGACACTTCCTGCGGCCCCGAGGACAGTGGAGCCGAGGATGTCGAAGCTGATTTAGCTATTTTCTCTGGTGGCTCCGAGGAGACTGAAGGAGCCAGAGACCTCTTTTTTGATTTAGTGGTTTTAGCTTTACAGCTGGAAGCAGTTTCCAGACCCTCTTCGAATGAGGGTTTCAGAAGTCCCTTCAAAATCAACTTTTTCTTTCTTTCCGGAAGGACCCTAGGACTAAATGCATGACAGAAGCTGCATGACTCCTGGAGATGGATTGCTCCCAGACAATATACACAGACAGAATCTCCATCGGTAATACACATTTTATAGCCACACTTTGAGCACTTCTTAAAGCCCGAGGGCTTGTGCTCCTAAGAATCTTTAGACATCGTAACCAACTACCCCCAATCACCAAAACAAAAAACTACAGGTACGGAACCAACTGGAAAAACAGTCAGAGACTTACACCACACTTAGGGAGGGAAAAAATTACCACTAACAGAAAACTCTAACGAACGATCCTCTGACACACACAAGAGTGGGGGTAGGACTAAAACCTCAATTTAAACAGTTTTAGACTGGAAAGTTTGTAACACAGAGAAGCAAGGGGACAGACTAGGTCCTCTAACTGAAACGGGCCTAGCCCATTGGAAAAGCTAGTGGGATACCACAGAAACAATCACACACACACAACTTTTCCACAAAATAATACCAAATGAACAATAGCTATTAAAATAGCTTTTTGTTTGCAATAAATTCTCTCAAGAAGAACAAAAAAGGGTACTTAGCCACAGCCAAGAGCTACACCACGTCCGAGCTACACGAGCGGCAAATGAGATCTGGGGATATAGAGCAGTGAAGCATGGGATACCATCTTAGCCCAGCCAATAGAAAGACTTCGAGCTAGAAAAATTTTGGCTGAGTCGGAGCCGACATTCGGCTCCGAACCCACAGGTAAGAATGTAGGCAAGATTGGACTACATAACATCTGTCATTTGCTAAAGGAATGAACTGCACTCACCATGTTTTCTTATTTTGCAAACCCATATGTTTACACAAAAGATTAGTTCTTAGATTAAGCCAATGACATTAATCTAGTCATTCACTTATGCAAAAATAAGAGAAAACATCTCAACTCTACATATATTATAATCAGTGCATTTTACACCCCTTCCCCCACTCCAACAGCTAAAGATTACAGCATATTAACTTAAACATGCTCTTGTCCAGCCTTTGTTCTTTTTTTACCTTGAAATGCCTACATTTCTTAAACCAAAAAAGTAGTTACTTTAGTATCTTTTTCACATATAACAATCACTGTAAAAACTCACCCTCAGCCCCTGATTTTTTTATACCCATGACTACATACTACACAAATCTAACTATATAACATGCAGTTTATATCATGAACTGTTTACACAAATAACTGTTAAGAACAACATTTGTTGTACTTATAATTACTTTAGTTTTCTTTTTCATGTACTTCTACACATTAATGACATGAAGTGGGGCATATGTATTTCAGTCCAACCCAAGTTTAACAAAATCTACAAAAGTACAGTCTTTCTCAGCCATTTTTTCTTGTAAAGCTAAATTTCACAGGAATGACTGCTGCTTTAAAATCTCACATGTATTCACTAATTTCAGTGTTGGCAGTCTTCTTCCTGTTCATCTCCATCTCCCAATCCCAGAACTCTGGTTCAAGTCCAAGGTACTCCCAATTCTTTTAGTCAACTCCTGTGCTTTTTCCTGTCTCTCAAGCATTTTCCTTTCGAACACTGGAAAAGGTTTCACTGGCAAAGTCTCTCTGAATGAGAAGCAGAGTCCCCTTCCATTTGATGCCTGACTTTCTGCTGAACAACCTTTGTATTTCCTTCTTAGCCTGTTTTGCATCAAAAAATTACTTTGATCCTCCAAGAAAAAATATTCTGAAGATAGATGGATACAGCAGCTTGGATCTTATACCTGCCTCTTGACATTCTCTGTTTGCTGGGATAAATTTGCTTCTCTTCTGTCTGGTGTATAATTAATAATCATTTTTCAAAAACACTCTACTGTCTCCAATTTTTAACACTTTGCCCTTCTGCTATGGTTTAATCAGAATCAGCTCTCTGCTGGCATGACTGCATGTTTACTAATAAATGTGTTGGCTGCTTTCTCGTAGCCAGGGTAGAAGCATACTCTCCAAGTGCCATTTTATTTAACAAATCCTGCTGTGGAATACTAGTTCATCTGCTTATTTGTGCTTTCGCACAATTAATACAGCCTGTTACTTCTAGTTTATCTGGTATGGCAGAAACACTCAAGTTTTTCCCGTGTGCTGTGTCCTCTAACTCAACCAGTTTTTGAAACATCTCTTCATGAGAACTATCATACTCGTCCAATCTTTTCTTCAAGTTGACCTCTGATTTTTTTTCAGTTTTATCAGTTTATCTGAATAGTTGTTTAAAGCTTCTTCCATTTTGCCAGCCTTTTGTAATTTGAGTTGATATACTCCTTTAGTGTTTCATTCATTTTAATCAGCTCTGTGCACATTTGATTTATTTTTTTCCTCTTGATTACTGGAAGCCATGTCTTGCACCAAAGCTGGAGCTTGAACTGCTTTTTGCTGAACACCTGTACAATTTTTCACAGTCATTTTTCTCTCTTCACTTTTTCTAGCTGATTTTATTTTAAACTCTCTAAGATTCTTCTTTGCTTGCATCCAAGCAATGTATTTACTAGCCAGAACTGAATTTATTAAAACGGGCCGAGTTACTGACCCTTATGTTTGGTTTCTTTTTCACACTGGGAAAAGTGTAATTTAGGTGTTGATCAATGTGCAGCCGCCTTAGAAAGTCTCCAAATTAAACTCTAATGCCACAAACATCTAGTAACTATATCAGATCATACTCCAATAAAATTGATATAAAATGAAGGGTAATGAAATACAAATGAGACAATGGTACTTTCCAGCCTACTTGTTAAAAAGGAGCAATTTAAGGAATGGGTAGTGGAAATTATTTGAAAGTTAATTGAGAAGATATACATTTCTTCATAAGTTATACTGAATGAGTAAGATCATAATGAAATTGGTGTTTAATAAAAGAAAAAGAGATATAGTCAAGAAATAACAGGAATTACTCAGAGTGGTTGACAATTGCAGAGTAAGGGGAATCTCACTAAACAGCAAAAGGCACAACTGTGGAGTGCTAAAGAGAAAATAAGGGAATATCTGGATAATATGCATAAGTTTAGAAAAGTTGCTGTTAAGCAACTGTTTTTGATACCTCCAGACATAAATTCTTAGGCAACTGAAATTAGAAAGGGTCAATGCCAAAGTTGGGGAGCCTATAACAAGAAAAATTATCAGGGTTAGAGGTATGACAGGCTCAACATTTAACAGTTAAGACGAGGAGATGATATAAAAATGGTGACATACAATCTGCAGGAAAGTTTCTAGGAATACATGGCACTGCTGTGGAAGTATGGAGGTTAGACGAGAAGAAAGTGATAAAGATCTGGAAGTTTTTGTTTAACATTATTTTAAAATGAGGTGGGTGAAAGCACCAATATCCTGGAAGAAAGCTGTGGTGGATGTAATACCTAAAGACTGAGATCCAACTTTAGATTAATTTAAAGATGCATTCCAGTTTTAAACCACAATTATACATTGTTTATGTCTATAATATCTAAAATAACAGAAAAAGGTTTTGCCAAAATTGATAGATATGGCTCAATGTGGTTTTGTGTAGGGAAGGCAAACATTTGACAACAGTAACACAGTAATGATGATCCAAACAGAAGCAGAATGTAAGAAAATACTGATGTTATTGATGGGTATTGATGCAAAGAAAGCATTCAACATAGTAAGCTGGGATTTTATAAGTAAAGCAGTAGAAATACCCGCATTTCCTGATGCAATCATAAGATTAATTAGGGGGATGTATGAGAGATCAGAGGTAAACATTAAAGTGGAGGATAGCGTTCCACTTTGATAAGTTGTAGCTGAAAAGATGAACCAGACAGGGGTGGCTTCATTTCCCCCTTTCTGTTAGCATTACATTTGAGCCACTGAAAAGCAAATAAGGGACTCCAAAACTTAAAGATATAATTGGTATGATAATCAAGAAAGGGTGGATTTATTTGCAGATGATATTATTTTGTACCTGATAAAACCAGAAAAGGACATCTCAGTGCTGTGGACCATTCTGAGGCAATTTCAAGTTTTTTTGGGATATAAAATGAATGAAGACAAAACAAAAGCTATAGCTGTAAACTATGTACCCATACATGAACTGGCTCAGCAATATCCATATTTATGCGGGCACAATAAAATTAAGTATTTAGAAGTATGGGTTTAAAAGGATTTTATGTGTGAATAGATTAAAGTATAATACAAAAACTGAGAAATTGGAAGCATGTGCTAATGGATATGGATAGCAAAAGATAAGCACTGAAAATGTTTTAGTCCCTTTAGTTTTATATACAAGTCAAGGATAATTTTATCAACCAGAGGAGAAGTTGTGGACAGGAACTAATAGAGTTGAAAAATTTTATCTGAGAGGGGAAGAGAGCAAGCGTCAACTGGGACGAGCTGATCCTTCCATAGAACAAGGTGGTTTAGGATTTGGGGTATGAAAATAGCTATGCAAACACTTCTAAGCAAAAATGTTAAAACTTACAGAATTTGCTTCATATTTGGGAACAATAAATATGTTCTCCATTTGTTTCCTTGAGAAACTGCTTATCCAATCTCTGTCTTCTCAATCTTTTCTAATCTTCTCTGATTTGAAGGGATATTTTAGATCTACATAGTGAAGACTCATATACATAGCACAAAAAGCTGCAATTTAAAGTATAAAGAGATGACAATGAAGCAGGGTGAAATTCAGGAAATAAGGAGAAAGTGGGAGTTTGAATTCAGATCCTTAAGGAGAATAACAACATACATATACAATATTACATTCACAAAGTAGCAGAAAGTATTCTAATAACTAAGCCAATATGAGAATGGAGAAAGGATGTTCTGTTGATAGGGATAACTGTGATTAGGGGTACAGAGAATAGGAAGAGGCCATGAAGACATTTGGACTGCAAGCTACAGACTTTCTTCCCTCTCGGGATTGATATCAGACTATAGTCAGATAGAATGGAGTTAGGGAATCCTAAGTGAAAGACCTGCTTTAACAGAGTTTTTAGCTGAATGTAGAACAGAAGCTGCTGTGGAAAAAGGGGTAATGAGTAGGGCATGTAAAATATTGCATAGTAACTATATGGAATAGAGACTGCATAAGCAATTCTTAAGGAAACAAATGAAGGACATATGTATGACTCCCAAATATGAAACAAAGCCTAGAAGATTTAGCATTTTTGCTTGAAAATGTGTGCATAGGAGGTGTAATGGGGAAGAAAGACGTAACTGGAAACATATGTTTTGGGAATGTAATGAATTGGCAGATTTTAAAAATTCCTTACAGAGTACTCTGTCCAAAATATTTGATGAGCAAATGGGTGCAACGGAAGAATTTTTTTTTTAGCTGGGATACAGGATCTGAATTGCCTAGACAGAGTAAGGCCTTGTTAAGTTTAATTCTGGTGGCTGCCCAAAAATTACTAGAAAATGGAAATCAAAATCTAAACCAACTTTATTTGAAGAAGTGGGTAATGTAACAGAGATAAAAGAATTGGAAGTGGGATCTTTAGAAAAATGATACGATCAAATTACTTAGTGAAAATGGAAATTGCTGGAACAATACATGGAGAATAATGTTTTGGAGGAGGAGTGAAGTTTAAGGGAAGAAAGGAATTGAGCAATTGATGTAATGTTAGATTGCTAACTGCATAGAAGAATGTATGTGATGTATAATGTGCAACTGTGAACATATTAACATGATTTGTTTTCTTTTATATAAACGTATGTTTGCCTGTATTATAAGTCATAATTCAAAAAATGCGTTTTTTAAAAAAAGAAATAGTGGTGGCTACCTTTTTATAATCTTAACGTCAATGTGGACTCAACTAGCATTATACAGATCTGAATCGTATAATCCAGGAAAGATGCCCCATTATAAGTTCATAGGTAATTACTAGGCATAAGGTCCAGAATGCCATTGTGTAGCCATACCCAGTTGGCCAGCCAATGCTCTGGGGCCCACTGGAAAAGTGAGTTGCTCAGAGTCAGGAAATGAAGGCTGAAGAAATCATACCCTGTACCACACAAAGCAACTTGTTGACAGCTCAGTCTTAAACTTCTGTGATAACTGCCAGACCATACTACTGGTGTAGTATTTATATACATTTCCTCACTGACAGCGCAGGGTGCAGCGTTAGCATTGTTGCCTCACAGCAAGAGGATGTTCTTCGTGTTTCACTGTTGCAGTCATTACATTTGGGTAATCTGCTGACAGGTTGCCCTCAGTCGGCCTGAATTCCAAAGTCTTGTGTCGGTTGCTGTCTCCTCTTCCATGACATCAGGTCGTCAGGGGTATAAAACAAGCAGCCAACGCCATTTTCTTTAGTCTTTCTTGCTGCGTGGTGCCCGAAACAGAAGCATTTTGCAAGTGCCGGTTGGCCAACTCCTGAAATATTAGAGTTTGAGTTTCAGAACCGAAGTTTTCACTAAAGCTAAGTACCCCATTGGGGAAACTTTTTTCTTTCTCCATTCCAATGTCAGAAAAAGTTAATAATTGTATTACTTGTGAGAAGCAAATATCTCATAAGGATTTCCATTTATACTGCATTACTTGCCTAGCCCTGATCACAACATGCCTGGTTGTCGGTTTTGTGCTAGATTTAATCAAAACACTATCAAGCTTCAGTACATTTTTGCCTCAAAGTATTTTGGAAACAGATTTAACTACCCAGAAATATCATCGGATAGCAATCTGACTACCAGAGCATATAAAAAAAAGCAAAGAAAAGGATACAGAAAGGTAGTCGAGGTCCAAAACTGATGAAGAAGCTTCTCCTAAGCCAGTCACCGGTTAGCCGGTACTCAGTGAGGCGCTTTCGCAGCCCCTGAGATGCCCGCTACTTCTGAGTCGCAGTTCCCTACCGAGACCCATTTGGAGTCCGGCACGCCGCAAAATACTCAAAGTATTGGACCCATGTATGTATCTCCCTCGGATGAGTCTGGAGTGGCTGAGCAGACACTGGCTACTGAGGGGCTATTCAGGCCTCAACATTTTTATATCAAACCGACAGCAAAACAAAAGACAAAAGCAACTTCTAAAACTAAAAAACTGACGCACGAGCCATGTGCACAGGCCGCTATGCCTAAAAAGCAGATGATCAAAATGGCCGAAGACCTTATTACCTTGATCAGGGGTTCCCATCCCCCTCCGGATAAGAGGCCTAGGCAAGACACTGTCTATGAATCTTCAGATCAGGTTTATATTTCTTCTGATTCCTCTTCCGATCAGGATTTATCTATACCGCCCTATGAGGATTCCGATGCAGGGGAGTTTATTCCATCTGCATCACCTCCTGAGGATTATTCATTTGGAGAAACCTTGCATACTTTGAAAGAGCATTTTCACTGGGAGAGTCAAGATTTCTCAGAATCAAAAAAGAGGCTCAGGGATTTCCTCCTTCTCCCTCAGCACAGGCCTTTAGCCATACCCCCTGTTTTAGACATTGTAGATGATGTGTTTTCGGAGTCAAGCTTGATCACTGACTCCTTGCCTCCGGCTCCCAGCAAGCCTGACAGATATTACTGGGTCCCTGACTCTCACAAATTTTTATTTAGAAACCCTGCTGCTGATCCTGAGACTATTTCACAGGGCCCAAAGGGGGTTAAGACCTCAACAGCAAAAAATCCCACCCCCTGTGACAGAGACTCAAGGGCACTGGATAGATGGGGGAAAAAAGGTTTAAACATCGGCAACCTTGGCAATTAGGGCCTTAAACTGCCAGTTTCATATGCTCAAGTATCAACAACATGTTATGGGTTTGCTGAACAGAAAATTATGTTGATTTCTGAATGTGCAGAAAATAAAGAATTGCAGGAATTATTGCATGCAGCTGAACAGGTTGGAAAGCATACTTTGCAATGTGGTTTTGATTCCTTAATGGCCTCCTGCAGGGCCGCAGTTACTGGATCTGTAATTAGGAGGCATGCCTGGCTAAAAGAGCAAAATTTGCCTGATCATGTTAAAGCTAAATTACTGGATGCACCTTTACAGCATGATACTCTGTTTGGTATTAAGGCAGAAGAGGTTTTAAAGAAAATGGAAGACAAAGCTAAGTCTATGCAAACTGTAAAAGACTTCTTACAAGTGCAGCCACCAAGATTTAGTAGACACTGGCCTACAAAAATGTGGTCCTTTCCTGTGTCAGACAGAGCTCAAAGGGGAAAATCCAGATGCCCAAAGGGTTCCAGATACCAGGCTCACGATTCTTACAGGTCAAAGCAATGGGGTGCTTCTAACTACAAATCTGGAGGAGATAAAGCGCAAGCTTAAAGAAAACAGTCCAAATGACTTCCCTCTGCCTTCACCAAGCACTTACCTTTTGGCAGCACCCTTAGGGGGAAAATTAGCACTTTTGCTCAAAATTGGCAGTTAATAACCCCGGACAAGTGGGTGCTAAACACAGTATTACAGGGATACAGATTCCATTTCCATTCTCTGCCAATGGCAAACGGTTGGCCGGATCTACCAAAAAATCAATGGGCAGAGGCACGGAAACAGGTTACGTCCCTCATGGATATGGGGGCCATTCAGTCAGTGCCAGAACAAGAAAAAGGACAAGGTTTTTACTCAAGACTGCTCTTGGTACCTAGAAAGGACAAGGTCTGGCGGCCAATACTGGATTTATCGATTTTGAACACATACTTGGACATTCCAAAATTCAAAATGCTAACTTTGCAGCAGCTTCTGCCCATGCTGGGCAAGAATGCTTAGCTGGTGACATTGGACCTAAAAGAGGCATACCTGCATGTACTAATAAGGCAATCGTGCAGAAGATAGCTCAGATTCAAGGCTGGCTTAATGCATTACCAGTTCTCTGCACTGCCCTTTGGCTCATCTACTGCGCCCAGCGTCTTTACAAAGTGCCTGGCACCAGTAATTGCTTTTTGCAGACAAAGTAGTATACAAATATATCCTTAATTGGATAACAGTCTCATTCAAGCAGAAAACAAGGACATTCTTCTTCAACACCTGGAGTTTATGAAAAGGCTTCTAACATGCCTAGGGTACACAATAAACGAAAAGAAATCACAACTGATACCCGCTCAAAAGATAACATTCCTGTGTGCAAGCTTGAATACAACTGCCCAGATGGCTTACCTCATGCCAGACAAACAAAGGCAACTGACTGCTTACTTCAAACTGATGGCAACAAAAACCCAGTTATCTGCAAGACAAACTCTGCAGGCTTTGGGCTTCATGGCATCCTGCATCCTATTGATTCCATATGCAAGACTGCATATGAGGAACTTCAATGGTACCTAAAAAGTTTATGGAGTCAACATTGTCACAGTCTGGAAACGATGATTTATCACATTCCCTGCCTATAACAGGAGATTCGATGGTGGGCAAAGGAATGCCACCAAAACATGGGACGGGCCTTCACTCAATCCCCGGCCAGCCAAACCATAACAACAGACACATCAGAGTATGCCTGGGGGACTCACATAGCGGGAAGATGCATTCAGGGCATATGGACCCCAAAACAAACGCATCTACATATTAACCAAAAAGAGATGCTAGCTGTTCAGAATGCCTTAACAGCCTTCAAGGACTTACTTCATCCAGGACAACTTCTGATAAAGACGGACAACACCACGGTTATGTGGTATATAAACAAGCAGGGGGGCACGCACTCATACACTTTGCAGATTAGCCATGGCACTGTGGGACACAGCTTTTACTTACCAAGTACATCTTCAAGCTCAGTTCCTGCCAGGAAAACAAAATACTCTGGCAGACAATTTAAGCAGAAACTTTACGGACCCTCACGAGTGGAAACTAGACCCACAAGTCTTCAGCATGATCACAAAGAAATGGGGGAGCCCAGACATAGATCTATTTGCCTCTCCTCAAAATTATCATCTGAAAATATTCTGCACAAGGACTTATCACAGACAAGCATGGAAAGTGGACGCCCTTTCCTTCAGTTGGAACAACCTATCAGTTTATGCCTTTCCTCCTCTGCCTCTTCTTCCCAGGGTCCTACTAAAAGTCAGGCAAGAGAAACCAAAGATGATACTAATTGCCCCGGACTGGCCCTGTCAACACTGGTACCCAATCCTAAGGAGTTTGTCTCAATACCCAGCTTGGACCTTGCCTCAAAGACCTCAACTACTGTCCCAGCAAAACAATCAGATCCTGCACAATCAGCTCCAGACACTGAACCTGGCAGCATGGCTGATCATGTAGTTATACAAACAACCTCTCAGTAAAGCTGTGATGTTTGTCATTTTGGAAGCCAAAAGGCCTGGTACTAAAAAATCTTATGCTGATAAATGGAAGAGAGTCTGTGCTTGGAATCAAGCATAAGGAACTGATACAGCAGAACTAAATATTCCTCAGATATTACAATACTTGAGTGAGATGCTTGACAAAGGCCTACCTTTCTCATCAATTAAAATCCATGCCTCTGCCATTTCGGCTCATTACAATACAGAGCCACCAATATTTTCTCATCCTTTACTAAAACAGTATCTTAGAGGAGCCAAAAATTTAAGGCCTCCTAGAAGATCACCAATACCTGCATGGGACCTCAATTATGTGTTGGAAAGGCTCACCCTGCCTCCATTTGAACCAGCTGCTACCGCTGATATAAAGTTCATATCATGGAAAACAGCTCTGCTACTAGCAATTACTTCAGCAAAAAGAGTCTCAGAGTTATAGGCCCTCATGGTCGTGGAGCCTTTTATCATATTTTACCCAGACAGCGTGTCTCTGAGGGCAAATCCTTCATGTATGCTTAAGGTGGTTTCCAGTGTGGCCCTTAACCAAACTATTCATCTGCCAACCTTTTATCCAAATCAGCAGAACAAGGTGGAGAGAATTCAGCATTCCTTGGACGTACACAGACAGCTAAGATTCTACTTGAGCAGGACTAAAGCTACAGGAAAAACTGAGCAATTACTAGTGGCATATGCTCCAGGATCAGAGGGAAAGGCTATTTCAAAGCAGACTATTTCAAAGTGGATAAGCCACTGCATTCGTCTCTACTACTTACACCATGGCAAATCTGTGCCCAAGGGCATTAGGTCTCATTCCACCAGAGCTGCAGCTACTTTAGCAGCCTTTCTCAGAGGAGTACCAACCAAAGACATTCTAGAGGCTGCTACTTGGAGTTCTGCACACACCTTTACAAAGCATTATCATTTGCCTCTCTACTCGAAGTCCAGGGCAGGCTTTGCCACTGCAGTCCTGCAGGGCCTTATAGCCGAACCTAATGCTGTTTAGTTCCAGCCTCCCATCCATAGCTTTGGGATTCTACCCAAATGTAATGACTGCAACAGTGAAACATGAAGAACATAGTACAGTTGTGTACACTTACCATAAATATAGATGTTCGAGTGTATTCACTGTTGCAAGTCCAGGTCACCCGCCCGCCATCCCCCTTTCTTTCTGGAGTTAATATTTCCTTGTCTACCTTCTACAACCTATGTGATGTATTTGCTTGTAGATATGATTAAAGTTTGTATTGATGCATATATATATATATATATATATATACATATATATATTTTTTTTTTTTGCTTCTCTTTTGGGTGCACCTGACATCAGGGGCAAGAAAAACTAAAGAAAATGGCGTTGGCTGCTTGTTTTATACCCCTGACGACCTGACGTCATGGAAGAGGAGACAGCAACCGACGCAGGACCCAAGACTTTGGAATTCAGGCCGACTGAGGGCAACCTGCCAGCAGATTACCCAAATGTAATGACTGCAACAGTGAATACACACTAACATCTACATTTATGCTAAGTGTACACAACTGTACTTTCTCCGGTTTGATTCTCGGTTGGAGTGCCTTCTGTGTGGAGTCTGCATGTCCTCCCTGCGTTCATGTAGGCTTTCTCCAGGTACTCCAGTTTCCTCCCACATTACAAAGACATGCATCTGGAGCATTTCTCGCCTCCGCTGAAAATTGGCTTTGTTCCAAGTCAGACTTTCTCGGGAAACAAATGTTAAGTAAAGAAAAATAAATTTAAATATAAGTATGTTCTCATTTGCATATGACGCACACAAGTGAAAATGTGGTGTAGGAACTTCATTTAAATCTTCAACAAACCAGATTAAAATTCCAAGGAATGTTTTTATCAAGTTGAAATTAAACTTGGACTTCATCAAAATGCATTAATCAATGTAATCATTACTTATACAGTGTCCAGGAAGCCAATAAAATCAAAAAGAAGCACCAAGGAACCGTAGACACTATTTTTTTAATATAATAAAAATATAAAATCATCCAAAATAAACCATGTTAAGCACTTTCTTCATGTTAAAATGACTTCATCAGAACAACTGCCCAAAATTACAATCCACATTTAAATAGTCTCCCACAAAACACTGCACATCAGTTAGTACACTAATTAATCAACATCTGATATATTTAAAACACCAAGTACCAAAATATATATGTCAAATGAAATTCTCCTAATATTCATACACTTTTCATATTATATAACGTGCTTTCACATAT
Source organism: Protopterus annectens (assembly GCF_019279795.1). Taxonomy (NCBI): domain Eukaryota; kingdom Metazoa; phylum Chordata; order Ceratodontiformes; family Protopteridae; genus Protopterus; species Protopterus annectens. The sequence continues at coordinate 677,082,003 of NC_056736.1, forward strand.
TTCATAATTATACAAAAAGTTTTGTCTAAACAAGACTATACATAAAAGTGCATTCAATTTAAAAATGTATATATATTATGTTATTTATTTTAAGTTTTGCTAATGTGAATGAACTCAACCTACATTAAACAAAAAGTATCTGATTTGATTGGCCCTTTCCTTTAAAACTAAAATATGGATATATGGTCATTTAATCCAGGATGAAAATTTTCAGCTAACCTAAACTGCCACATTAATTCCTTTTTATATAGGTGTTTTTTGCCAATCCCCCCCACCCCCCCACATCAAGGTTCACTGTATCCACAATGGCAAATCTGAAGCCAGTAAGTTCACTGCAAACCTGACTGTGTCTGCAGAGGGCGGTGGTTTCCTTCTGATGTTTAATTTCATATAAATGCTCATACATTCTACATATCAGGACTCTCTCTGTTTTCCCAATATAAAATCCATCACAGGTGTTACACAATGCAATATAAACTATCTTGTTAGTATAACAGTTCCCTTTCCTTAAATATATAACACTACCAATTCTATTTTTTAAGGTTACCGAAGGTACCTGAAGAATATACCCACAATAAGAACAACGCCCACAAGGTTTAGTATTACCTCTGTCATGTGTCCCATCCACTCTAATTTTCTCCAAATTAAATTTGATGTTACTGCCAATTTTCACAGAAAAAATGGGTTTTTCTCCCACTGTATTGTATACCTCATTATTTACCTTAAATATATCCTAGTTTTTATATAAGAGCTGTTTGATTTGGCTAGACGGGACTGTGTTGAATGACACACGCTTGATTATAATTCCTATTGTTTGAATTCATAAGGCTGTCCTATGCCAACACATTCCCTGTTTACCCATTCCATCAACAGTTCTATCCATCTTGGATCTAACTATAGTGCATACACTACCCAATAAGGGCTTGTATCTCTTCCCCCATTCACCAAGGACGTCTACAATAATGGGTTCAACTATATTAGATGGATACCCTCTCTCAAAAAACATATTTTTCAAGACTTCAAGCCCTTTTATGACATCTTCTCTCTCTCTGAGGTCATTCTAGCCACCCTAATTGCCTGACCTTTAACTATACTTTTTTTCTGTTTTTTAGGGTGGTGACTTAAATAATGCAAGTAGGCATTACAAAATGTTGGTTTCTGGTGAACATTACATTTAAAACCTTGTTTAGTCTTAGAGATCTTCACATCCAAAAAATTAGTCTCTAATTTATTCACCTCACGAGTAAATTTCAAAAATGATGTTGTTTGGTTCAAATATTCCATGAATAGGGTAATGTCTTCTTCCTTCCCCTTCCACAGAATAAAAATATCATCCAAAAATCTTTGGCATGTGAGTATATCAGCCCGAAATTTGCTGTTAAACACCCATCGTAGTTCCCAGCCAAACAGAACCAAATTGGCAAATAAAGGGGCACAGGCCGCTTCCATGGCAACGCCCCTGATTTGTTGATAGTATTCACTCTCAAAATATATAAAATTATTATCTAAAACATGGGCCATAATTTCACAAATCAGCTGGAGTTGTCCACAGTCAAATGTAGAGCAAGGCTGTAAAATGTCTTCAAAAAATTCCATCCCTTCAGTCCTAGGTATACATGTGAATAGATCCAGGATGTCTATTGTTAAAAAAATGACATAATCAGACCATAACTCAGGTTTTAGCTGTCCCAAAAAATCCCATGAATCTTTAAGGATATGTGATATCCCTTCCAAAATATGTCTACAAGTTCTAACCACAAAGATGGCTAAATTCTGGGTTTTAGACCCACTGGCTGCCACAATGGGTCTAAATGGAGGAGATTGAATATTTTTATGGATTTTTGGAATACCAAAAAAGGCAGGAACCTTGAGATGTGCATTGACCAAAAAGTTATAAGTTTCAAATGTAATTCTTTGTTCTAATAGATATTCCTCCAAATAGCCATATATTCGTTGATAAGCTATATTAATTTTTTTTTGAAACTTGCAGGTAGTTGTTTTCATCAAATAACAATCCCTGCATGATGTTAATACAATCATCAGTGTCATAAAGAACTATGCCACCCCCTTTTTATCAGGAGCCATGATACTAAGGTTCTTGTCTGCCTTTAGTTATTTTAATAGGGTCCTTTCCTTTGGGTTCAGATTAAAATAAAACATCGTCTCTTCCACCCATAAACCATACATTTCCTCCTTAACCACTTTTTCATAAGTACTAATCAACAGATGTAAAGTATAGTTATAATATATAGTTTATTTTGTACCAATACACTTTACTTTTGGTTTAAGCCAGTAAAATCAATTAAACCATCACGTCATCTGTTAACATTTTTTAAAGGTACAGACACACATTTGAATGTTATTGAATAACAATAACTTCCTAAAAAAGTTTAAAACTCTGTTATTTTGTAAAACACAAAAATTAAACTTACAGAGTTTTAAACACCAAATATTTATAACCTTAAAAATAGTTAAATTAAAAAAAGCTTGAATATCAAGCTGCGTTTCATACATAATGTGGAATAGTTAAACTTTTAAGGACATGTCTTATAACTTAGCTACCAGAAACTTTAAAAATGTATGTACTGAAATATAATCATTTAACCAAGGTGCAGTAAAGGCATTCAGCCTGAAATGCCATAATAACCCTCTACAGTCCAACCTATTTTTCAAGTCCTCAACCCAAGGGTCAAAATCTACTTGTTCCAAAATGCATAAACATGATCATATATACACTTCTTCAATGCTCTCTCCATTTTTTCATCATAAAAACTCTCACATTTCTTATATACTGTTAGGTATACAATACCTTTGCTTCCACAATTTCCTTTTAAAAAAAAAAACACCCTTGTTTTAAAGGTGCTGCCTAATGTAATACTATCTTCATCAATAATGTATATCATTGACTATATCCACCATATTTTTCATTCCTTGTCTATCTTTTATCCTCTGGTGTGTGTCCTTTTCATAAAGACTTTTTAAATTATTACCAGTCTTAGAAACAGACTTAGGGTCAAAACCAATGACCCTTTCACAATTTCCGGGTTGAACCTCAACATGTTCCAACTCCTTGAAATAATTTGATTCTCGGTGTAGCATAATTGTACTCCACCACCAGTGCCCTATCATTCCTTTTGTCGGTCAAACTTTCATTATTAATGCCAGTGCCAAGCAGTGGTTTATATTTTCTACCCCAGTGGTCAAAAAAGTCTCTCAAAATTCCCTGAACCAATTTTTCCAGATACCCTCCATCAAAAACATCTGAGAAATAGTCTCAAGTTCCTGTACTAAATCTTCCTTTTGTGATGTCATCCTAACTACTCGAATACACTGTGAAAAAAGGGTGTACACTAGTAAATGGTAAAAGTTGCTAAATGTAGGTTTCCTATAGATTTTAGGCTTAAACCCCCTTCAGTCAATTCTATGGTGCCGTCTAGATAATAAATTGTACTTTTATTATAATGGTAGGTAAATTTCAAGAAAGAGGTGGTGCTATACAAATATTTAATAAAGTTAACAATGTGCCCCTCAGGGTCATTCAATAGACTGAATATATCATCCAAAAATCACAACTCTAAGTTTATATGCTGTGAATTTTCTGTTCCAAAAATAAACAAGTTCTTCCACGCTAACAATACTAGGTTAGCGTAAACTGGGGCATATGCTACCCTCATCGCAACACCTTTAATTTGACATAAGGTTTCCCCTTCAAAAAAATAAAAAAGTTGTAGGATCACACAGGCCAGTTTCATACTCAGGTTCACTTCTTAAGTGCTTAACACTTTGAAAGTTAAAAGGCTGTGTGATGCCCCCTACTTAAACCTGGGGCAGTAACTAAGGACCGTCAATCCTACCAGTGTCTCTGGTAAGGAAGCGTCACTGAAAGCAGAGATAGAACACACAATTTCCCTAAGGGTACACTGGGAAGAGGCTCCAAACCTTGGACTGACCTATTTGCTTCAATCCAGATCCCCAAATGAGTCTCCACAATGCTCACTGCAGAGCACCATGTCCCAATTCTAGGTATTTGATACATACACTCAAATATTTGACAATCACACATACAAACACACTTGGGAAAGACTGGCACAGATTTACCTGCTATGTCCTCTTTCCCAAATTACACGGTAACACTGTCACCAGTCAAACTACTAAGATACCCTTCAAAAGGGTTGTTCAATTATACTGGCTAAAATAAATTGTGATATGCAAGGTAACATGTAATCCAAGCAGTCAGGTTTTTAGGAGTGGCCTTGGTGTTATCACAGTAAGCATATATATGCTCAGGTTACTAAAAGTACTTTCTCAATAACCAGCCACAATAAAAAGTAGTACATTATTTAATAAATAAAAATGATTTAAAACATATATACAATTAATAACTGATTTCAATAAACCACAGAGTTTCACATACAGGAAATTATGAAAATAACACTGAGGATAGTTTCACACGATCAACAAAAACTCTACCTACTTAACTGTAGATCACTATCTAAAGATTAACTGTCCCTGTCTAATCTAATGAACTCAGCAAGATAATACTCTTATTTCTACAAGTAAAATAAGAATATATGTCCATGCTTCAGGCTGTTGTCTGGTCCTCAGTGACTGGAATAGAAAATCCAATTATTTCTGCTGAAACAGCTCTGAAAAACTCGAGTGATATACAGTGAACTGGAAAACAACCACTGACTACTACAACTGCTGCAACTCATCTGCAACTCCACAATGAACTGACACAGAATCTGCTTTTTGTAGCAGAATTTTTTAAAAGTCACAGGAAGCTGTTATGACTGCGGTGGTGGTGCTACGGTAGCATTGTTGCCTCACAGTAAGACGTTGTCCTGTTCGATTCTCAGCTAAAGAGTCCTCTGTGTGGAGAAATGCATGAATGGGTGTACCTTCCTTGAAGGTTGTCCATCAGAGCTGGCAACTTGGCACGTAAACATCTATTGCCAATCATTAGAGGACCGGAGTTCCGCTGTGGTGACCCCTAACCGGGAAAAGCCGAAAGACAACAACAACAACAATACAGGAAGCTGTTATGAGAATGCTACTCTCTCATTTCAGACTTTTGAAAAGTAAACAGAAACAGCTGCTGTAGAGAATCCATTACTTTCAGCTCTGGTATAAGATGACATCACTCTAGGTCAACTGACCGACACAAACTGCATTCGGACTTCTTTTTAAAAGACATGTATATTTGGTCATTCGGAAGAATACTGCTTGATTCGAACATCTTGCACAAATCAAAGAAACAATAAAAAAACATATTTATACAATTATAGCTAGTATTGCTGGCATACATATCACAGGGTAATTTATAATTTACAAGTAATTACAAAACTGCAGCCAGACATGCTAGCACAGATAATATCCGATATCCTAACAGGCTGCCATGAAAAACAAGTTAAACCTTCTTCTAAGGGGGAGGAGGAAAATAAGTCAACTACATCAACAGTTAGGATGCCTACAGAGGTCACTGCTAAATCCGGGGTTAATCTCACAGGAAAGTCCCTAGAGTCCTTTATTTCTTTAATTTCTCCAAATCTTTTGGGTTTCTAACACCGTGATGGGAATGGACCCCATTGTTATGTTAAAGTACGATTAATGATCATGAAATTAGTACTGTTTCATGCTCTGATTTAAGCCAGTAGTGCTCTTCACAGCACCAGCAATGTGCCCAGTAATATCTCCTTCTGCAATTTGTACAGAGTTACATGTATTGGTAACATATCTAAATATGATTGTAGACTCTTTTTTTACAAGACTCATTGCCCCATCTTCTATTGGAACTATCTGGGTATCTTTCTTCAACATTGGTCTTACTTCTGCCTGCAAATCCTGATATTTTATGACTTTGCATCTCTATGCAGAACACTGTAATCACTGGGTGTGGTGATTTTAATGATCAATGCTATGTTTGTCTTCTTTTCCTGGACTACTATATCTGGTTTTCTAGGAACTATCTTTTGAACTGTTGGTAATTGATGATCCCATGTGATAAAGACCATCATTTTCTATGATGCTTTGTGGCTCATATTTCCAGTTTTTCAGCCACTTCAATACCATAATGTTTGCACAATCCCCAGTGCAACAGTCTCGCCACATTATTATGCCTTTCAGTATACAGTCCTTCTGCCATTAGTATGTCACAACGAGCAACAAGGTGTGCAAATGTTTCCAATTCTATTTTACAAAACCTACATTTATCTGTTTCTCCCACATGTTCAATGGACTTTGTGAACCAACATGTACACAGCCCACTTGTCTTGGGACGCCAATATTAACCTTTCATCTCTTGGTTTAAATTCACCTCTCCTTAACCATTCCTGCATCCATTCTTGATCAACATGAGGTTCTTCCAGAAGTTTTCTATACTTGCAACTATATTATTTCTTGCCTTCTCATCTGGTCCTTCATCTTATATATTCGTTCTTTTGTTTTCTGGCACATTCAGTTGCTGCCTGATTTTTACCAACTTGTGGTCTGATTTCCATTTTTGCTTGATGCCAATATGCTTCTGCTAATCTAAGCAAGGAAATCATCTTAAATTTATTCTCCTCATGTTTCAAAACTTTCATGAAGTTTGGGTCTTGTGAGGTTAGCAGATATGTGTGGAGTCCCACGACTGCAGATCTATACATGTAATCAATTTCAGGGGGCCCATTCCTCCTTCAGATCAGGGAATATATAATCTTGTATGCACTGATTTTTATAAATCATTTTGTGAGCATGAAGCATCCTCCTTTTTTTCCTATCTAATCTACCCAGCACATTTTGGGTCCAGTCAATCACGCCAAAACTGTAAGTTAGGACAGGTAGAGCAAATTGGTTTATAGCTTAGATTTTGTTCCTAGACGTCAACACTGTTTTCAGGATTAACTTAAGTCTTCTAAAGTACTTCTTACTAAGTTTTATTCACGTTTTTCATGTTTTATTACTGATCCTTCATCAGTTTCCAAATATTTATACACTCCCTCTTGCTCAAGTTCTTTTATATCACATTCTTGCCTCAAACTGTTTTCTTGGTGCTGCAATTTTCCTGCTTTAAAGGTTGCTTTTGCACATTTATCAAGACCAAAGGACATTCTTATATCATCTGAACAAGTTTTGACAACTTGTAGGTGTGCTTTCATTTCCTCATCTGATGAGCTGTACAGTTTCAAATCATCGACAAAGAGAAGATGAGAAGTCTTTGAACTTTGTTGTTTTTTAGGAGCCAAACTATAGCAATGACTGTTAAGTACACAGCTTAATGGATTAAGGGCAAGGCAGAATAGCAGTGGGGATAGACAGTCACCCTGGAATATCCCCCTTTGGAATTTTATCCTCAGAATAATAAGTTGTCCTTTACCATGGCTTAATTGCAAAGTGGTCTACCACTGTTTCATGGTCAGTGCAATGTAGTTGATCAGTGAAGGGTGTATCTTGTACATTTTTAAGCATTTTCTATCCATCAATGTGGGATACTATCAAATGCTTTCTTGTAGTCAATCCATGCCGTACTTAAATTCTTCCCCTTTTTACAGCTCTCCACTATGACTTTAACAGCAAATGATCCTTTGTTCCATATGACTTTCTTTTATTGCCCTTTTGTTCTATTGCCATCACTGAATTTTCTTCTAAATTACTATAAACTCTGTCGGCATCAATTCCAGTGTATAGTTTATACATCGTCGGAAGGCAAGTTATTGGTTTATAAGTTTTAGGGTGGCTTGCAGGTTCACTCTTAAGTAGGAGCATTATTTTTCCTGTCGTTATCCATGTTGGTGTCTGTATATAAATAATTCTTACTCATGGCTAACTCAAAATACAAAGATGTTAATACATTTAAACAGAAGTTAGGTACTGCATATGTGCCTGGGGTTTTCCAATTAGAGGCTTTTCTTAACTTTATGTCTCTGGTTGTTACTACATCCCATTTCATATCCTGTAGCTTTAAGCTTCTTAGTCTTTCTTTTACTTCTTCTATCCAGTTAGCATCTTTGTTATGTTCCACAGGATCTTCATACATACATCTCCAAAATTAATCTATTTATTCTTTTTTTGGTGGTCTTTCAATTCCTTTTAACTTATTTTGCAATTCTCTATAAAACATTTTTGGGTCATCAATAAATTGCTTATTTTGTAGTTTTCCTTTATATTTGTCTATGTATCTTCTAAGTTTTTCCATCTGTGCTGAGATTTTTAGTTTATTTGCGATAGTGCAAGATATATCCTGATCTGTTTTAATACTGCACATTGCTTTTATCACATCTATCTTTCTGAGTATTTTTGTTTATCTTTTCCCTCTTCTATACTCTTCTAATAGAGACAACTTCTTGTCTTGGTTGTTTTATAGTTTTCTCTATTCGATACTTCCATGATGGTATTCAATTTCTCCCCTTTCTCTACCTCACTACCCTGTGTTCTTGTGGTAGAACTTTATCAGTTATTAATTTACCTGCACAGTAATATATCCTGCTTACTTCTGTTATATTGCATCAATCTCTATGGACAGTTGTAACTACTGTGTTCATTTGTTTTATCAAACTTCTGACTTTTTGGGTTTTATTGACCTCCTGCAGTCTATTTCTTTCATCAGTCTTAATATTACTATTATATTACGTCAAGTAACTCTTCCCTTAGCTCAGTTTCTTCTAAACTGAGGGTACACTTTGCTTTCCATTTCCTGACTGCATTCTACAGAAAGTTCTAATGCATCTTCCTTCCTGTGGCACATTCTCTTCAATTTCTTCCTGTGCCATCCATTGCACTATCATATGAGAACTGACTGGCCTATCACACCTAAACATTAACTGCTTCAGAGTTTCTACAGTTTCCTGTTCTTTCCCTTGCTATCCAGCAGCTTCAAGTGAATGTTTATAGTGGTTTTCTGTGGAAGGCTCCAAAATATCTTCATATGGCACCTGACCAACTGCTTCCCATTCCACAGGTTTCCCCTTAATTTGGAGGTCCATTGCTCTGTTCTGTTGTGGTGCTTTCTGAATTAGATTTCCTACACCAAATCCTTCACTTTGAAGGCACTTCCTGACCTCAGTTACTATTTCTTTAACTTCTCCATTACTAATCTCCTTTTCTACTTTTCCTCTTTGTCTTCTTATTTGTATTGTAATGTTTTCCATGTCCGGATTCCTTTGCCTGTATTTCTCTTCATATATCGTTGGTGCTGCTCTTTTTGTAATGATTAGTTTTGCTTTCTCCTTTGCATAGATATCACACAACATTAAATCTCTTTTTCTTTCACATGTCCATATTTCTTCCGATGTCTCTTGATCTTCCTGTTTCTCCTTACTTTGGGGACTCATTCCATCATGCTATGATAGACCAGCTACATCAAACCCATTCACTTTGCAGGCATTCCATAACTTCTACCTTCTATTTTTTTTAACTTCTACTTTACTAATCGTCTTTTCTACATTCCCTGTTTGTGATATTTTTTTTATTGTGAAATTTTCCATATCTGGATGCCTTTGCCTGTATCTCTCTGAATATCTTTTGGGCTGCCTTCTTTATGTTAATTAATTTGGTTTTTGGCTTTGCATAATATTGCACCATATTAAATCTCTCTTTCCCATGTCCATATTAGTTTTTATACTGCTCAAAAAATATCTAGGTTATATTGTTTACATTTTTGTACTTCTTCAGATGTTTCTTTTTCCAAACAGATCAAGTTGTCTTGATCCATATACTGCTTTTCAAAAATCTGCTGCATTACTGACCACACATTTTTATATGAAGCTTCTGACAGTTTTTCTTGCGGACGTATTTTTCTTTCCTATAACTTATCTCTTGATCTTTTTGTATATCCCGTGTGTGGAAATTCTGTTTTTTTTTTTATAACAGTAACAATACATAATTTATTTCTTATCCTTAATAGTCCACTCTATCGTACTTTACCATATGGGTTTTTAAATGAGTAATATAGCCACAGGATGAGTTTTGGATCCATTAGCTGCAACAACAGGTCTAAAAGGTGGACTCAATATTTTTATGGATTTTGGGAATCCAAAAAATTGAGGGGACAAAATGTTTGTTAAAGCTGAGGAAATCATATGTCTCCAATGATATGCTTTCCTCAATAAATAAGTCTTCCAAAAACATACTGATGCTATGATACACTATGTTAATTTCATTTCTATATACTATTGTATCTGTACTGTTGTTATGAAGAATTTGAAACATAGCACAAGAGTAAATATAGAATCAAACACAGTCCCCCCACCCTTATCTGGTTTCATAACCTGAATATTTCGGTCATTAATTAAACCAGCTAGGATCTCCCTTTTTTGTTGTCAAATTGTATACCCTTTTAAGTTTCTTGCAACTGTTCTGCCTGCATATATTTTTTCCAAAATCCATAAAAATATTGACAGTCCACCTTTTAGACCTGTTGTCATACAAGTGGATTCAAAAATTTGTAAAACCAGTTGTAAAGGGGGGTTTAAAATACTTTTTTTCTTTACTTAATCCATCTCCTTTGCCAGCTGTTTAATCTTCCCATCAAATATAACGGGTAAGTTTAACTACCTAATAAATAATTTTCAACTCCACTAAGGTATCACAAATGTTGAACCTTCCTGAGGAGATACATTTTAACCCTTTCTCTAGGATTAAAAAATATTCTGCCATAATCTGTACTTTACTGTAATTATAAATGTGATAAAACCTCATGGTGTGAATAGTACCATTTGGGAACATCTTTGTGTTTTTTTTTTTGTTTTGTTTCCCTTTTACTCCATAAAATCCAACCCTTGGATGGTTGTGTTGTCCAAGCTTTCCAATGTCATATGGGGGGCTGTCATCTCTCCCTTCCACAAATACTCTTTTCACCATCTAATAAATTAGTATTGTTAACATTGTTCATGTTCACAGGTACTCCTTCATTCACTATGTTCTCTCCGTATAAATCTCTCCCTAGTTGGTATTCTCCCTTATTTCCTTGAACTTTCAACGGGTAAGCAAACTTATCCATGTACTGTTTTAAAATCTCTATATATATTTTTTCTATTTATGTTTTATCACATAGCCATATTTATGATCGACTTTAATAAAAACATTTTCATATGTGTCCTTATAACTACTGAATAATAAGTCACCACAAATCTTTTCATTCAAACTATCAGCTTCACAGGACAACTTACCAATTTTATAACTGTTATGCTTAATTATAAGTTATAAGGTCCATTAAGTCAGATCCATTTTGATGAAAAAAGAGGGTAAACTGCTTGTAAAGCTGATCGTTGTAGTCCAGACCATTATGGAACTTAAATATATGCAGACCCTGAAGCACTGTCTGTCTTTTGATGCATTCACCCAAATATAAATTGTCCAACCTTAAACTCAAGTTTAAAAAGCATATTTTCAAGATTAAAAATATCTTTTAATGAACTGTATGCTGTTATTTAATGACACTTTATGAGGCACATTTTGAAACACATCACCTCCTTCAAGGGAATCACTCCATCTTTTGAAATCATCAACATCATGAAAATTAAAGTTCTTCCGCACAGGGGTTAAAGTCACAGTATTGTGTATGGTAGCTGATTGAGCTGTCACCCTTAAATGTTCAGAACTGTTATATTTACTTTCTGAGTTAAAAACTCCATACCAGTGAGAAAAAGTAAACTTTCAATATGTTGGAGGTCAGATGGTGATATTGGGAAGTTTAAGGCTCTTTGTCAAATTATTCAATAATGACACTGTTTGTATTTTGCCCTTCTTTTACATCAAACTCATTTGCTCCAGTCCAGAAAGTGAAAAAAAAAAACACTAGATAACTGACAACAGGGTAAGGTTTGTGAGGGTTGGGAAAGTAATTCCACCAGTCAGGTGAACTCCCCTTTTAGCAGATGAACATCTGTTGCTAAGCTGGTAAGATTTATAGGTGCTATTTGATTCTCACCTATCAAGAGGTCAGTGTGTTCCAAAGGCAAACTCCCCTTCATAGTAGCGGACACCACAACGGAATCTGCAACAGTACTGTAAAAACCAACCAAATAATGAAATCTGTGTCACCAATGGATACCACTAAACACAAAAAGTTTACAATGTCACCTTTTTCTGTTGATTGGTATTCATTGGTAACATAGGTTTCATTATGTGGTTGGTTTCTCATTTGCATATGACTTTCTCTACCTTTTGAAGGCTTGTACATATGCTCAGCAATGCTCTGTGCATCTCACTAGTTTGCATGTGTATGCAACTTACACAACTGCACAATACACATATGTATAACTGGAGACGGATATTATTCATCAATCCTTAGTTTGAGCATTTATGGAGCTGCTTGTCTTGTGGAGGTGGAAGAGATCGAGGAGGGTGGGTACTTAATGGCACAGAAAGCAAGAAACAGATCTCCACAATGAAGTCTATATAAGACAGAGAATGCAGATAGAGCTTCAAGCCTGTTTTGGTAGCTAAGGGCCATTATACCAGCAATCTTTTCATTTAGGGAATTATGGTGCCTCTCTCATTGTATGTTGTCTCTGGATGTTGAACTGGGCATTGTACAGTATAACTTTTTCAGTTAATCAGGATACAAAGGAATAACATATTTTGATCTACATGAGATGTCTTTAGATATCAGTTGGGCTAGATAGAGGTATTTCCTGACTACTGGTGCTGCACTGTGGTTGAAAGAGATGGAGATATACTGTAAGTTGCATATGAGGTATGTTTACGAAATCTGATAGTACTGCAACTCTTTTGCATCTAGTTCTCAAGCCATTTTCTCTGCACTACTGGTTTGTAAGGATTAGTTCTTGATGTAATGATTTCATATCAGGGTGACTGAATGATAACACCTAGCTTACAGTTATCAGCAAATTTAGTTATCTACAGTTCTGGGTTTATCGTTCAGAGGTCAGAGAACCATGTGCAAAAAGTAGGGGACTGCTAGAATTATATACTTTTGTAGGTGGGAGTAGAACTCATTTCCATAAACAATAACTGAAGCAGCATAGGAACTGAGATATAACTGCATACAAAGTTTGAACATTCATTATAGAGTTTGATTAAGTCTATTTTATGTCTTTAAATACAAAATTATACATTGTGGGAGTGTTTGAAACTTTAAAGACGACTGTTAGAAAAATATGTATTTGAACATGTGTGAAGTGCTAGTTTAAAAGCAAGTAGTATGTAATGCATTTTATTCTATTAATGATATGACAAAAAGAATGAATTCATATGTAATTGCAAGAAGCTTTTTGAAACTGCAGTGTGCCTTTTTGCAAGTTGGCCTCTGACCCTGGCAGCTGCTAGCTCAGCAAGTTCTAATGTTTATGCTTTTCACAAGTGATTATCTGCTGGGTCAGGAAATTAAATGTGTGAAATAATGAAAATCTTCTGCTCTTTCCTGCTGGGACGACTGGCCTTGTGTATGTTACTAGATAACACGCAGCTGTTGGGAAAGTGTTACAGGGGAACAAAGAGGTATATTACAAGACTGAATCTGCTATTGTATTTGAACTAGCCTGGAAACTTGAAGAAGTAACTTCTACAGAAAGACATTATAACTGACCAGGTGGTTAGCAAGGCCGTATTTTTACCAGAGGAAAACTTTTTTAAACATATAGCATCAGCAGTTTTAATGAATAAGACACTGTGAACTAAAGTGATGTAGATGCCCTGTGACTGACCACGTCAGTAAGGTGGGTTTAAACTAGAAGAAAGAAACTATAAAAATGTGTACCTCCTGTCTCATGTCAGACAAAATTCTGTACTTGTACGTTTTTTGCCTCCTGGTGTACACTAGTAAACTTTTGAACCTGAACCTCCTGTGTATTGATCTTTTATTTTATTTGACAGTTTGGTCCTTCGAGACGGATAATCCCTCAGAAAGCTGCAGATCAGAGTGTACCGGTGGTCGAATACTGCACAGGAGAAGCTAACAAAACGGTTCTTCTTGAGTGAAAAGACCTCCGACTGAATTGTCGTTTAAAGAGGCTGGCCACTTTCTGATCTGTGGCTGAAGAGCGGATCCTGGACTGTTCAATACAGGAGGCTCAGGTAGGAAGACGTTTGCCTATTTTCTGTTTTATATCAGGGACTAGGTTACAGTAAATATTGTTGTCAAGATTTGTTAGACAGATCAGGGACAAGAGAAATTACTGTGTATTTGGTCATAGATCAGGGAAACAGAATAAGCTAGGCAGTTATTCTAGATAAACTGTGAAAAGAACTGAAATTGTGGTACCACGTGATAAGAAGGGTTACGTAACATTTTCTTTTAATATGGGAAATCAGTGCACTAAAACACTGCAAGATCAGCCCCTAACCGAAGATGCAAAATACATGCAATCACAACGTGCTGATAATGTTAGGTATTACACGAAGTGGATTAACAAATATGAATTTGATGGTAAATTAGATAAACCTTCACTGGTTAAGCTTCTTAAGCAACTTAAATCTGATGTGGAAGGTCAGGCAAAAAAGCAGCGGCAATTAGGCATTTCTCAGGCACAAAGGTGGATTGAGGAAGCAAACCGTAGGGAACAAAAGACTAAAAATTCAAAGGCATTATTCTTAGATAAAGAGGATAATAACATAGTAATTGCAACGGCTCCTCCTCCCCCCTCTCTGATACCTTTTTCAGGATATGAAGCGGGTGGACAAGCTGGTCCGCCTCCGCATTATCCTGATGTCTCAATGAGACCAAAATTGTTTGTTAGAGATCCTACTGAAACTAGGTCCTGAACACGCAAAACACTTGGGGACACAGAATCAAATCAAACAGAGAGAAATCTACAAGATGAAAATGAGGAAGAGGTATGTCCACTTATAGAGGTTCCAAATCCTCAGGCAGGGCAGGACCCAACTCTTTTAGTATATAGACCATGGACACCGGAAGATATCCGGAAAGCTATTGAGGGAATTCCCCATCCAAAAGTTAATTTTACGAAATTTTTAGAAGATTTACAAGGTATGAGGCTGAGTTACCACTTGAATGGGGAAGAAGTAGAAAAGGTAGTTAGACAAATTGTAGGTCCAGACTGGCACATGATTTGTGGCACCTGGAATCCTCATAATGCAGAGCTCAAACCACTCCCACATAGTGATGCAGAACTAGACAATAGAGTGAAAGGTCTTACAGACCGAATCTCTGAAAAATGGAAACCTAGAGCAGACTGGACTTGCATTAACCAATGCATACAGCAGGAAAATTAAATGGTAGATGGGTATTATGTTAGATTACTGGAATGCTTTAATAACCATAGCGGTATGACTGTTCCTGAAAAATCAAACACATGACTCCCCGTATGAACAACAATTGAAAAATGCATTTTTAAAAGGTTGCATTGCACCTATCAATAGCTTCATTACGAAGCATATGATAGATCATCGAACGAGTAGGTTACAGGCCTTACTTGAATATGCTAGGCATGCTGAGAGACACTTTAATAGTAAGAAAAAGAAGGCGCAAGTCTTCACTGCTGAAGACGGAGCTGAAGTTTTCGTATTACAGTCAGGCAAAAAGGGAAAGAAAAATGCCCAGGGAAATAAACAGTCTGACAAACGGTCAGAAGACTTTGAAGAAAGGAAGAAGAGAGGTGAATGCTTTAAGTGCAGGAAAAAGGGACATTTAGCGAGGAATAGCAAACAGAATAAGAAGGTAACCACAGAAGACAAGGCTGATGAGGAATGACTATATGATAGTGGAGATGAACCATATGAAAGTCAGAAGTCATCAGGGAAGGTCAATAAACAGAGGACAAATGTGAATGTAATAGAAGGAATAGAGGAAGTGCAAGTAAATGTGGTGGATGAAGAAGGTGAGATTTTAGATTTAGCATTACTGAGCCAAGAGCTCTACCTAGCAGACATGAAACCGGAAGTTACACTTCTGGTGGAGGGAAGGGAAGTCAAATTCCTGTGTGACTCAGGAGCGTCACGGACCCTGGTACACCCCTCCAAGTTACCGGAACATTCTGAATCACCTGATTATATATTAGTAAAAGCCGCAAATGGACAGCTATATCGGGAACCACTCTCCCATGATATAGCAATAACTGACCCTGTTTCAGGTATGACTCAAAAAAGTAAAATTGTAGTTTCTGCAAAGTGTCCAGTAAACCTATTGGGTAGAGACCTTATGCAGGTATTCGGCATAGCAGTAGTTCCAACTATGCAGGGTATGGAGACACTGAGGCAAATGAATACTTTCGTGGTGCGATCGGAGGGTGAGACTTTTTACTGGTACAGCCAGGACCTAGTTACGACTGGTCCAGGGGCAGTAACTGAGGAACTGATGAACATAGCCATCAGTAAAGCCCCATCCCTTGTCACTGATCGACAGCATTTGTTACACTGTACTCTATACTACTGTAGCACACCAGGCCCTGATAAAGAATATGAGCAAGAATTATTCAAGAATCGTGCAAACAGATTAGTGTTACATACCTTGTACTGGGATACTGAGGGAAACAGTGTAGTTAGTTGCTCGTTACCTCAAGAATTCCTAGCATTATACAGATCTAATCGATTACCACATGTCAGCTTAACAAAGAACAAAAACGTGAAATGGGCAGACTTAGGGGAGAAGGTAACAAGGTGGGAAAAACAGACTGACTTAGAACTATCAGAACAGGGAATACAGAAACAAAAGTTAAATTGGTTGACGCAGGCGCACCCAGCTGTACACTTGCAGTCTAGCGAGAACAGCTGATTAGCATTTTTATTAGAAGAAGAAGAAAAAGCCTTATGTGATATACCACAGACTCTTTGGTCAACAGGCAAGTCAGACGTAGGACTTATTCGAACAGCGGGACCGGTTACTACTACACTGAAATCAGCATTTAGGCTGCAGAAAAGACAATACCCTTTGAGAAAAGATGCAGAAACAGGAATCAAACCTATAATAGCAGCATTATTCAAGGAAGGAGTACTGGTAGAATCTCCTGATTCACCATGTAATACACCCTTATTTCCTGTTAAAAAAGCAAATGGGGAATGGCGAATGGTTCAGGATTTACAAGCTGTAAACAATGCAGTAATACCTAGAGCACCTACGGTGCCAGACCCACACACTTTGTTAAACGATCTGAAGCCTCAACAAAAATATTTTTCTGTGGTAGTTATTAGCAATGCTTTCTTTTCAATACCTATACATCCTGACAGTCAGTACTGGTTTGCATTTACGTTTCAGGGTAAAAGGTATACCTATACTCGACTACCACAGGGATATTGTGACAGCCCAATGATATTTGCACAAGAAATGGCTAGCAACCTGGCAGGGTTCACCCCACCAAGAGGTAGTCAAATTCTACTTTACGTAGATGACATTTTGCTAGCAGCCCCCACCCAGCAACAATGCAGGGAGGATACCATAGCACTATTAAACTTCTTAGCAACACAAGGACATAAAGTAAACAAAAGTAAGTTACAACTTTGGAAAAAACAAATTAGATACCTAGGATATGTAATATCCAATGAAGGTAGAATATTAGATGAGGATAGAAAAACAGCAATTTTGCAAGCACCCAAACCAGCAACCAAGAAGGAAATTATGTCCTTCTTGGGAACAACTAATTTTTGTCGGAGTTGGATACCGAACTATGCTTTGGAATCTGCTCTACTGACTGATTTAATATACAAAACGCCAATGACAGCACAAGATCTATTACAATGGACATCCGAGGCAGAAACAGCTTTCTGCAGACTAAAACAGTTGATAGCTTCTTCATTAGTTTTAGGACTCCCGAATTACCATAAACGGTTCTTTCAGACTGTAGATTGCAGACAGGGATATATGACGTCAGTGCTGACGCAACAACATGGGGATAAGCAACGCCCCATAGCTTACTATTCATCACAGTTGGACCCAGTGGCGTGATCTTTGCCTCACTGTGTACAAGCAGTGGTCGCAGCTGCAATGGCGGTACAGGCCTCGGCCTCAGTGGTGTTATTCTACCCTCTCACGTTGAGAGTGCCTCATGCAGTCGCGATAATTTTACTGCAAGAAAAAGTAGCATATTTCTCTCCTGCTAGACATCTTTCATGTATGACTATACTGCTGAGCCAACCTCATATGACAATTGAACGATGTACGACATTAAACCCATCAACATTACTTCCAACTCCTGTGGATGGCACATCGCACAGTTGCCTGCAGGAAATTGAACAAATGACCTTACCCAGACAGGATCTCACGGATATGCGCTTGGATGATGCCGAGGTGACATATTACGTGGATGGCTCGTGCAGAAGGGGTCCTACAGGGAAGAATCTAGTAGGGTATGCAGTAGTTACAGATACGGAAATTTTAGAAGCCCGACCCTTACAACATAACTTATCTGCACAAGCAGCAGAGTTAATAGCTTTAACACGAGCTTGTACTCTAGCGAAAGACAAATGTGTAAACATATATACTGACACTCAGTATGCTTTCTCTACAGTACATGTTTTTGTGCAACAATGGAAAAATAGGGGAATGATAACATCTAGTGGCAAATCAATCAATCATGCGCGACTTATTTTGAACTTATCAGAGTCTATTCAGTTACCTACTAAAGTAGCTACTTGCAAATGTGCAGCTCATACAAAACAACAGGACAGAACTTCGAGAGGTAATCCAAGAGCTGATGCAGCTGCAAAGCAAGCAGCTTCAGACTCAGAAACTCTACTTTTAAACGAGGAATTACAACCCTCTGAGATTTTAGACCTGGAAATGTTAAAAACAATGCAGACGCTTAATACAAAAGCAGAAAAACAAAAATGGGAAAAACGAGGAGCAATTCTCGAAAATGGACTGTACGCATCCAAAGAAAAGAAACCAATATTGCCGTCTAATTTATTTAGATATGCAGCTTTGTTGAGCCATGGGCAGTGCCATGTCTCACAGGGGGGATGGTACAGTTAGTAAATTGAATATTCCAAACATATGGATTCACAAATTTCACAAAAAAAAATTTTGTGCAGCATGTCATACTTGTAACAAGCACCATGCACAAGGGGCATTTAAACCTAAACAAAGAAGTTTTCCTGTACCACCTTATCCGTTCCATACTATCTGTATGGACTTCATAGAATTGAGTAAATGCGAAGGGAAAAAATATTGCCTAGTCATTGTAGATATGTTTTCTAAATGGGTAGAAGCTTTTCCAACCAAAAATCCGGATGCAGCAACAGTGGCAAAAGCCCTAGTAAAGGAAGTAATCCCCAGGTCTGGCATACCGGAAAGGATTTATAGTGACAATGGCACATATTTTGTTAACCAGACAATCCAACTACTTGGAAGATTCTTTGAGATCTCCTTGAAAAATCATTGTGCCTACCACCCACAGTCTGCAGGACTGGTGGAAAGGTACAATGGAATCCTTAAAAGTAAACTTAGGAAACTAGTTAGTGATACCCAGAAAAGTTGGATATGCTGCTTGCCTTTGGCACTACTGAGCATGAGAACAGTTCCAAATGTAAAGGGTTTGACTCCCTTTGAAATGGTTTTTGGGAGAGCATATTATGTGCCTCAGTGGAAAGCTCTCATGCCTGCAGAGCAAGAGGCTGACAGTTCATTAGCTAGCTATATGAGGAAACTGTTAACGAATAAATCTGTTTTGCAGTTTAACTCTTTTTCAGATAAAGGACAGACCAGATCGCTGGAAGCAGTGTTGGTCCCGGGGACAGGGCGTGGCTGAAGGTGACGAAGAGGAAGAATTGGGCGAGTCCAAAGTGGGAAGGACCATACCAGGTACTGTTGGCGACACCTACTGCAGTCAAAGTTGCTGAGAGAACATCCTGGGTCCATTTGACGCACTGCAAACCGGTAAAGAATTGTCAACTTGATAAAAACTTTGTGACTGATACACAACAAGGGCGAAATGGCCAAGAGCAAAGCGAGTAAAAATACAGATCAACCCCAGAAATGTTGCTTAATCATTTTGTTGAGTATACATTTATTGACTATAATTGTGACAGTTTTCCTCTTGTTGTGGTTTTTCCTGCACTCAACCACACAAGTGAAAGTAGAGAGACGTGATGAACCGTCTATAGACTGGCATCCAAACTTTAACACATACCTAGCTATGAAGCGTGTATATGCAGAGACTATGAACATTTCAAATTGCTGGGTTTGTACAGCTATACCGACAGCATATGGAGGACTGTTAATGTCCACTGTCTCTCTGGGGATAAATGAGACTTGGGAGAATTTGCTTTTTGACACAGGGACTGAGATCACAAGACAAAATAGCATTGTTCTTACCTGTCACACAGAAGGGAATTGTGTGTTTTTATAAAAATGGCACACTCCAAGTGGGTTGGAGTAACTGTAATATAACCATATCTTATAAATGTTACATTAAAGTTAGAGATGGGAGTACTGTTTGCAATACCAACTATGATTCTTATTTGAGTTCAATGAAAACAACATTAGGTGAAACACGGAAATATCCTGTTTTAGTTAAGCAGTTGTCTATCATAGATAAGAAAATGTTTCATGCAGGGCTGGCACGTATCAGTACTAAAGTAGAAAATTGTTATTTTGTTTGTGGGAAAAAAGCATACAAATGGCTACCTGAGAATTGGTCCGGCAGTTGTTTTTTGGGTTATCTGGTTCCGGTCATAAGATATACTGCAGAATTACCTTTGGGTAAGATACGAAACGTGAGAGGTGTAGCCCGGGAACCTGAAGGTCCAGTCGAGAAACCTGTGAATCCAGTGGGACAGATCGAAGCTGGCTGGAAAGACCATAATTCCGTAAAGGACAAAGATAAAGTGACTCATACGGACTTGAATGACAGTGTTATATCTTGGGCAGGAATACTCCCAGCATATGGAGCAGTCAAATCGATATGGGAGTTGAGGAAGCTGTCGAAACTTCTCAAAGTGATGAGTAATGCAACTTTTTCTGCCCTCGAACTAGTGACTGATGAACTAAATGCAATGAGAACTGTCGTGCTACAAAATCGGATGGCTCTTGACTTCACCCTAGTGGCGAGAGGTGGTACTTGCGCGCTTATCAAAGAAGAATGCTGTGCATTTATTCCTGATAATAGACTTGAAATTAATAACCACCTAGAGGTAATTCAGCAAGTATCGGCCATGACTGAACCAGGCCCAAACCCACTGACGAACTTTTTCTAGAATCTGTTTGGGGGATGGGGTTCCATCCTAATGAATATTCTGATTGCTATTTGTGTGGGGTTACTCCTATTAGGAGCATGTGTTTGTTGTGGGATCCCCTGCATGAAAAGATTAATCAAAGATTTTATTGATATATCTGTTACTGAAACCTTGTACCAAGACATTGAGTTTGAAAAATTAATCCCAGATGAAATTCTTTCTGAAGTATAAACTAAATGACTCGCCTAGCTGAAAATCCTTGGTGGAAAAGGTTAGGAGATGAAATAACATTGTTCATACTTCAAAATAGAATAAAAAGTATTAATAGGGGGGGAAATGTTAGAAAAATATGTATTTGAACATGTGTGAAGTGCTAGTTTAAAAGCAAGTAGTATGTATTAATCTATTTTTTTCTATTACTTGCTTTTCTTCTAATTACTAAATTTATTTGTATGTATACTGTGTTTTTCCCTGATTATGTTTCCTCCTACAAAATTGCATATTTGTATGTAATTCAATGTCTGTTTCATCAATGTGGAGCTTTTCTCCCCGGGCCTCTGCTGAAAACGGATTTATATCCAGTTGGACTAGCCCGGTAAACAAATGTAAAATAAAAATAAATAAAATAAATAATGCATTTTATTCTATTAATGAAATGACAATAAGAATGAATTCATATGTAATTGCAAGAAGCTTTTTGAAACTGCAGTGTGCCTTTTTACAAGTTGGCCTCTGACCCTGGCAGCTGCTAGCTCAGCAAGTTCTAATGTTTATGCTTTTCACAAGTGATTATCTGCTGGGTCAGGAAATTAAATGTGTGAAATAATGAAAATCTTCTGCTCTTTCCTGCTGGGACAATTGGCCTTGTGTATGTTACTAGATAACACGCAGCTGTTGGGAAAGTGTTACAGGGGAACAAAGAGGTGTATTACAAGACAATCTGCTATTGTATTCGAACTAGCCTGGAACCTTGAAAAAGTAACTTCTACAGAAAGACATTATAACTGACCAGGTGGTTAGCAAGGCTGTATTGTTACCAGAGGAAAACTTTTTTAAACATATAGCATCAGCAGTTTTAATGAATAAGACACTGTGAACTAAAGTGATGTAGATGCCCTGTGACTGACCATGTCAGTAAGGTGGGTTTAAACTAGAAGAAAGAAACTATAAAAATTGTGTACTTCCTGTTTCATGTCAGACAAAATTCTGTACTTGTACGTTTTTTGCCTCCTGGTGTACACTAGTAAACTTTTGAACCCGAACCTCCTGTGTATTGATCTTTTACTTTATTTGACAACGACTGTCACTAACTTGTGGTTGGATTTAACCAGAGGTGAAGTTACTATGGGGTGGTACACACAGGGGCTATGCTGGTAAGGATGAAGTGTGGAACTCTGCTATCCCCAGTGAGCTGGTTTACTATTTGTTCCAGGGATTTACCATTTACTAAGTTCAACAATCTTTGGGCATGCCCATCTTTTGAGATAAAGATGCGCTAAGTTATTGAAGGTAACTAAAATCACCCATCCTAAACGAATGTTTCATTATAGGTAGTTCCATCAGTACACTTAGGAATATCTCATTCTCGTCTAGGGATATGGAAGTTGTCCAACAGCAGATAAACTAACAATTTGCTTTGCTTACAGTAAGTTGGAGTACAATAAGTTTAGTTTACAGGCTTCAGGAATTTTCCTAGGGGGTGATATGGTTTCTGAGAAGTATGAAAATACTCTCTCAGTTTTCCTCAGGTCTGGATGCAAGCTAAGTGCTATACCCAGATAAGGAGGGAGTGCTATCTTTACAGTGAAACCAAGTCCATTTATAACCCAGACATGGATGTGTTTATGTTGCAGAACAACCTCAATATCAGGCAATTTACTGTTAATGCATCTGTCACTGAGAACAACCACCTTGATATATTCAGATCTGGAATTTGCTGTACTTTTATCTGCTACAGGGAAGTAAATATTGTGGGAAGGAATAGCCAGGGAATTGTTATGGCTAAGCTTGTATAGGCCCTAGTGCAGATAGCCTAGTACCAATCTATGAACCTACGCTGACATGTTCATTAGCTGGACTTTGTCTAAAAAAGGCACTACAGGGCAAGAAAGTAGAAACCATAGAATGCGTTATGCAGGTAAACATTTGTGAAGCAAGTTAGCCACTCTGCCATATCATCCCAGGCTGACATATACTGGACCCCCCTAAACTGATGACAACTGCTTAGTTAACTGCTGAAGCCAATTATCTTCTTACTAACTCATTGGGTCTAGGCATAGAATATCCATCACACTTATATGTATACAGTTTCCTAAAGTTACTACAGAATAGTAAAGTTGTGTAAGAACTTACCATAACAGTAGATGCCCTACTGATCTTTGTTGCAGTATTCTTAACATATGTTTTTTGCTTACTGATGATCTGTCAGGGTACCAAAGCTTTACCTTCCTAAGGGCATAAGTTCAATGGGTGACCAAAGCTTGTATGCATCGGGGTATATACATAGCCATACAGATGAGAACTTCAGACAACTTCCAAGCCAGCAGCCTGAAGACTACTACGAGAGTAAAATGGCTAGCTAGGAGGGGTGTAGCTCAAAAAGTTAAGTTAATTCTCCCAAAAGCGGTCTATTATGTGACAGTTTACAACAAATGGAAGAAAAATATAAGAGCAGAGGAAGAGAAGAGGGGAAGGGGGGAGGGAAAGAATACTGCAACAGTGATCTGCAGGACATCTATTATGTTAAGTTCTTACACAATTATATCCTGACTGAAATCACTGTTGCAGCATTCTTAACATATTGGTGATTCCCAGAGCTGAAGGAGGTAGAGAACAGGGAGGCTGACTAAAGGGAGGATGAGCAGTCCAGGAGACCAGACAGGACAGACCTAGCAAACTCAGTCCTGGATCGTGAAAAGGCACCAATCTTGTAATGCTTGGTGAAGGTGTGCACAGACCAAGTGACTGCTTCCAAGATGGACAGGCAACTATACCCTTGTGGAATGTTCCAGAGGAAGCTACTGCCTGAGTGAATTTTTTTTTTTTTAAATAACATCTTTACTAAATTATCACATATGACATGGTAAGATATACATTTATATCAGTGGTGCAAAACCTTTTTGCGAGGAGGGCCACCTCAAAACATAGTAAGTCATTACGAGTTAACAATAGGTACAGGTGACTGGCATTTTTACTTAAGACAGCAGTCATGAAAGTGCCTGTTCTGTACATCAACTTGCAGCCATGATTTATTACAAACTCTTACAGAAAGTTACTATTGTTTACAGACTACAAGTTATAAATAACAAAGAGTAGTTACTTCCTTTGCTAAAATTAAAGATGTGAGCAACTGCAGCCAATTAAATAAGTAAGCATGTGCCGGAAAGTGTACTTTTTTAAACATTTTTGGCTAATCTGTGTCACGAGCCACATTTGGCCCACGGGCTTAATGTTGTGCACCACTGATTTATATAAATGAAAACAATCATATTGACATAATTCGAGTTTAAAACTGTATACATCACAAACCAAATCAATATAATTTTAGTTGCAAAAATTATGGATCACTTATAATCTATCCAATTATTTTGAGTAAAAACATTACATAGCTCATTCAAATCCTTCTTTTAAACCTCGTTCCTCCTCTGCATGTATTGTTCCTACAAGTCCAATTTTCTTTTTTATGTGATTTGCTCCTACTTTTTTCGTAAGATCCCAATTATAGTTCTTTCATCAGTTACTATATTCACTACTTCTAGTACAGTTGGTTTAGACACCGATTTCCATTTTCCAGTAATTCCATTTTTTTTTGGCAGCCACCAAAATTAGACTCAGCAAGGGCTTACTATGTCTAAGCAACTGCAATTCTGTGACATAGCTCAAACAATCATTTCCTTAGTTACACTAATTTGCTTACTAAGTTTCTCTGACAGAGTAGTCTGCAGGGAATCTTTAAAGTCTGCCAACTCATTACATGCACAGAAAACATGTTTCCAATTACATTTTTCTTCCCCCTCACTCCTTCAATATTTGCTGGCTACCTGAGGAAAAATTATTTGCAGTCTACCTGGGGTTATAAAGATAGCTATGTAAACACTTCTAAGCAAATATCCTAAATCTTCTAGACTTCAGTGCATATTTGGGAGGCATATATACATATATCCCCCTTTGTTTCTTTGTGAAATGCTCATGTAGTCTCTCTTCTCAATCCTTTCTAACCTTCTCTGATTGATTCTTAAAGTTGTCATGCCATATTATGTATGCTCTACTAATTATTTCTTTTTAACAGCAATTTCTGTTCTAAATTCTACTAAAAACTCAACTAGTGCAGGTCTTTTGTTTAGAGATTCCCCCTATTTCATTCTCTTTGCCTACACTTTCATATAGAGTTTCCTGATAGGGAAGGCAATTTCTAGCCTGCAGTCCACATAAATACTTGGTATATTCCCATTCTATTATCTTTCCCTCTCTAATTATTTTCTCCCACCACCTTGGTTCTTTTATCAGTTTTATCCAATAAATTCCAACCCCCTTTTATCTATTGTCCGTATCCCTAATTGTAGTCATTCCTATCTGCAGAATCTCCTTTTTCCATTCCTGTCTTGGCTTAGTTCGTAGAATTCCATCTGCTACTTTATGAATATAATATTCTGCATGGTTATGGTTATTAACCTAATGGATTTGCATCCCAAATCCCAGTCTCTCCTTGTTTCTTGAACTGCTCCCCTTGTTTCATCATCATCATCACTTTCCACTTTGAATTATAGGTTTCTATTTGTGCTACATATAGGAGCCTTAACTGTGTAGCTATGAAATACCCCTTCAAATCGGGTAATCCCATACCATCTTTTTCAGTTGGAAGAATCAGCTTATCCCACTTGATTCTTGCCATCTTCACCTTCCAGATAAAATTCTTCAGCTCTTTATTAATTACTATCCACAACTTGTCCTCTGGTTGATAAAAGCATGCTTGACCCATGTAGAAGACTAAAGGGATTAAAATTATTTTGACTGCTTGTATCTTACTATCCATAACCAAATAACAAAGCTTCTATTTTCTCAGTTTTTGTATTATATTTTTGGTCTCTTCCCACATATCCTTAGCTGAAACACCAGAACAGTTTTTAATCCATACTCCTAAATATTTCATTTTATCATGTCCCCATAACAATGGATATTGCTGAATCAATTCGTGTGTGGGTACATAATTTTCCACTACTGCCTTTATTTTAGCTTCATTAATTTTGTATCCAGAAAAGATTTGAAATGGTCTCAAAATAGTCCACAACACTACAATGCCTCTTTCTGGTTTTATCCGGTATAAAATAATATCATCTAAAAATAGAGCCAGCTTTTCTTGACTACCATACAAATTATAGCCTTGAATTTCTGAGCCCCTTATTTTCTTTGTCAGTGGTTCTAAATATAATGCAAATAATAAAGGGGTAACAGGCCATCCCTGCCTGGTTCCTCTGTTCAAGTAGAAATTATCAGAGAGACACCACTCACTTTCATTTTCACTTCCGATCCCTCATATATCCTCCTAATCAATCATATAATTTTTTTCAGGAAATATAAATGCCTCCATTGCCCTGGTCATAAAGTCCCAGCTTATTCCATCAAATGCCTTCTCTGCATCAAGACCGACCAACAACAATGGTATTTTCTTACATTCTACTTCTCTCTGGATCATCACTGTTCTATTAGTGATGTTAAACTTTTGCTGCCCCTCCACAAAACCACAATGATCCATATCTATCAGTTTTGGCATTCCTTTTTTCATTAGTTGTGTAAGGAATATCCACAGCAAAACCCAGATTTGCTCTGAGCTACTGCACAATGGTACCTCCTATACTGAGCCAACAGATATTGCCAATATACTGGCCGACAGATTCAGTGCTAATTTTACACCCCCCCCCCCGCCCCAAGGACCGGTCACAATACCAGAAGATTGCCAGGCACTGAGTATTACTGTTGCACAGGTTAAAACAGCATTGTCCAAGGTGAAGAATACAGCTTCTATAAGACCTGACAATATCCCTGGCTGTATTCTACATGAACTACAGAGTGAACTGGCACCTCACCTGTGTGCACTGTTCAATCACAGCCTCACCTCAGGCTTTGTCCCTACCGAATAGTACACTGCTGCTGTCATCCATCTCCACAAAGGAGGAGCAACTACAGACCCTGGGAACTATCGTCCCATTAGCCTGACAAGTCTGATATGCAAAGCTATGGAACGCATTATCATGGGCCTAATAGACAAGGATATAGAGAAACTCTGGATCCCACACAGTTTAGTTCTGTGAAGGGTAAATCATGCCTCCTCAACTTGGTCAACTTCACTGAGTCAGTCACCAGAGCTGTGGATGAAGGCAAGGTGGTTCAAACAGCCTACCTTGATCTGGCCAAGGCCTTTGATACTATAACCCACTTAGGAATAATAGAAAAACTCACTAAGCTAGGCATCAACCCCTACATCACTAGGTAGGTTGCAAACTGGCTCACAGGGAGAACCCACGGTGTGAAAGTAGCTGACTCCAAGTCAGACTGCCAACCAGTCACAAGTGGAGTCCCACAGGGTTTGGTCCTGTGTCCTCTCCTGTTTGGTATCTACTTCTCTGAAGTCCAGGCCAACACGAAGGGACTTCGGATGAAACAGTTTGCAGATGATTGCAAGTTGGGAACTATTATTAACTCCCACAAGTGAAGTTGACATCCTAAAGAAAGTCCTGAGACCAACAACTAGTGTCAGAACCATGGCCTTAAGCTCAATGCCAAAAAATGTCATCATCCCCTTTGGGAAAAACTCAGTTCCCATGAATTACCACCATTGATGGTAGTCCGCTGAACACAGAAGGTGTTATAACAGATCTGAGAACACAGGTTGACAGCAACCTCTCTTTTGATCACCACATTGCCACTGTGGTCAAAAAGTCCTTCTATGTGGCACATCTCATTAATAAGGGTTTTGCATTCAGGAAGAAAGAGGTCAGTGTCTCCCTCTACGCTTCCCTCATTAGGCCAATCATTGAGTACAATGTCCCATTTGGCATGTACCTCACTAAACACCTGCAACAACTGGAGAGGCCACAAAAGTACCTCACAAAGAGGATCCTAGGCCTTACACATTTGTCCTATATGGACAGACTTAAAAAACTCCAACTATTCTCTGTTTCATATCGCCTACTTAGAGGTGAGCTCTGCTTGGCTTACAAAGCCATGTCTGACCCAGCTCTGTTAAAGAAATGCTACACCTAAAGAAATTCCAAACCCTCCGTACCACATGCACCAGAGACCTCAACCTCATTACGACATTGAACAAAACATGCTGGAGGGACAGGTTCATAACCCAGAGGCTGCCAATGCTATGGAATAGATTTCCCATACATTTCAAGTAGAGCACCTCACTGGCCCTCTTCAACAGAAATGTTGATGAGTGGATAGGAAATAGAAAATTCACCTCAAGGATCACTCCAGTGGCTTTACTCGTCAGAGGCACTGGGAATTAAGGTCGGCTGGCACAATGCCATGGTAATCCTAAGGGCTAGGCTTGTAAAGGCTCCAGAGCCATTAGTCTAGTACACACCTATGAACCTATTATT
The DNA here is from genome assembly GCF_019279795.1 of Protopterus annectens. Lineage (NCBI taxonomy): Eukaryota > Metazoa > Chordata > Ceratodontiformes > Protopteridae > Protopterus > Protopterus annectens. The sequence continues at coordinate 677,110,673 of NC_056736.1, forward strand.
TTAGCCATAATAGAAATGAACACTTTATAATTCTGGTTTAGTATTGAAATTGGCCTGTATGAAGCTGGATTTGATGGATCTTTACCCTCTTTAGGTATTACAGCTATTACTGCTTTCTTCCAGGACACTGGTACTTCTCCTCTTAAAATACTGTTAAACAAAACCTTCCAGATCTTTATCAGTTTTTTTCCCTCTTAGCTCCCAAACTTCCACAGAAATACCATCTATCCCTGGGAACTTTCATGCAGATTGGTTAGACATCACAATTTTTATCTCATCTCCTCCTATCCTAACCATTGGTATTTGAACCTCATCTACCTCTAACCTTGGCATATTTAATTATTTTATAAACGTTTCCATTTGTATCTTTTCTTGATTTAAATATTTCTCTGCTTTATAGAGATTTTCATAGAATTGTCGAAATATTTCTAATACCGCTACAGATCTCGTTACCTTCCTTGTTACAGGCTACCTAAGTTTGGCTACAGCCCTTTCTATTTTCTGTTCTTTGAGGAGTTAAAAGTTTTTGAGCTCTAGTGTTATCAAAAAACAGTTGCTTAACAGTAATCTTTCTGAAATTGTGCACATTATCAAGGTAATTCCTTATTTTCTGCCTAGCATTCTGCAGTTAATCCTATTCTTGCTCTGTGAGATTCCCCCTATTCTGCAGTACTTTAACACTTGTCAGTCCCTTTAAATAATTCTTGTTACTTCTTAATCATAGCTCCCTTTATTTTATTTCCATCCTATTTTTAAACTCCACCTTAATGTCATCCATCCACCAGCTATATTTTCAAAAGAAATTTCTATCCTCTTCACTATCCATTCCTTAAATTCCTATCTTCTCAACAGATAGGTGGGAACATGCCAGTGTCTCATTTTCATTTATTTACCCTTGTTTTTATTTTAGTTATTACTGGTGCATTATCTGAAATAGTTATTGAGTCTGTATCAAGACCTTCAATTAAATGCACATGTTCCTCTGAAATGTAAATTCTGTCTAGCCTAGCCCAGTTTTTGTATCTTGGGGAATAATGTGTAAATTCACATCTACCATGCTAAATATTTTCATAAATTTCTATAAAAATCTACCCTCCTTTTTTATATTTTCACTTCTAGATCCCCCAGTCACATCCTCACTGTTGCAAATCAAATTCCAGTCCACAACTATAAGTAATATTTCTTGCTTAAAGCTGATTATTTCTCCCATCATTTTCTTAAGCTCCATTATAGCAGTTTTCGGTGGAATGTACACACGTTAGTGTAAACGTCCTCCCTTGCCAGTAGCCCCTTAGTACTGCAAATCTACGATTATTGTCTTTTTTATCCTCTTCTATCACTATTGCAACTCCTTTTGCAATTAATATACACATTCTTCTCTTCATTCACCCGAAGTATTCCACTGAATAGTCATCTTAAAAAACTTTCTTTATCAAATCCACATGTACAGTTCTTTCCAAGTGTGCCTCCTGTAAGCACAGCTATTTGCAGTCTATATTTTTTATTTATTTATTTATATTTGTTGACCTGGAGCGTCCAACTGGACGTAGGTCCATTTTCACCCGAGGCCCGGGGAGAAAAGCTCCACAGTTAAAATAAACCGTTAAATAAATAAATAAATAAAAATAAAAAAAAAATATTTATTTATTTTATTTTAAATAAATAAATAAAATAATTTTTTTTAATATAGTTCAGTAGTCTTTTTGTATGTATCTGTGAAATCATTAATGTTTAAATATATTACAGAAAGCATCATATTCTTAACAACTTAATTATTCTCAGTTTTTAATTATTCTCAGTTTTTATTTACAACAGCTTTTTTGTTAAATGTCTAGTTTCAGTTTTTGTGTTACATGCATGTACTGTTTGGCAGGTTAATCTTTTATACAGTTGTTTCTTGTCATCTCAATTTGAGCCTGTGTTACATCTTAAAGAGCTTTTCGTTTTATTGAAAACCCTCAAACAAAAATACAAACACTCCCCCAATGCCCCCTAAAATGTATTAACTTAATAATAACACAAAAAACTGCATACATCTTCAAATATTCAAGTTTTATCCTCCTAATAGGAAGTAAAGTTCCAAAATGACAGCCACACATACGAAGATTATCCATGCTGAGACACATGGTACAGCTTGTGATTCTATTAAGCACTTTCTGGGTTTGTCTTATCTTTATAGCTCTGTCAGCTGGGAAAACACTTGAATGCTTTCAAAAAACATTTTCTCCAAGCCATTTCTCTCTATCAGATAGTTCATAGGGTCACAGGAGGCTACTAGGCTAATGGTCCAAAAGGCCCAAGGGCCTTAACAAGCCTAACCATGTAATACCCTTTTTCCCTAATGGACCACAGTTGTTGTTAGCAGAGAGAATTGGTGATGAGCACTGACTGTCCCTGTCCATGACATGAAAATCGGACAGAAAGCTGCCAAGAAAAAAAGCCTTAGAATATTCAAAATTCTTTTTCATTCACTTACTTTCTCTTAAACCTTACTAGATTAAGCTAATGGCCTTAACCAAGTCATTCTCCTAAAAAATAATGACAAAAAGTAGACATTTTTTTCTTTTGTCATGCTCTTTTAACCAGATTTGTTTTAACATTATAGTGTTTACATTTCTTAAAACTAGAGAAGTAAGTTCCCTCATCAGAGTTCTGCACTGTATGAGAAATTAGCCCCTTCATCTCATGAAATGCAAACAGAGTTCTACAGAATGATCATACAGCAATGTATGTTGTCCTACTGTGAATTTAAGCAGGTTACACACACTCTCAGTATTGAAATCAAGTAATTGTTGTTCAGTGGCATGCACACTTCAAAGACATTAGTGTTAAAAATCACCCCTCATTCCATTTAATTGGTAGGTGTTTTATTACCAGTCCTGCTCAAGTTAAATTCAACCTAAGAATCATTCTTTCTGCCTAATAAACAAGGCTACTCTATCTGGCTTTTACTTATACCGCATTCATTTACTGGAAATTTCAATAGGGTTAACCTAGGCTACAGTATCTGCTTATGGGAATTTTCCACTGACCTGACTCAAATGGCTAATAGTTTTCGTTGTAGCCTCTTAGGCTTTGTCTCCAGGTCCAACCAGCTCCATTCGTCCTCACTACACTCAGATTCAATATGCTCCCCTACCCTACTCCAAATTCCAACCACTTCACATACTCTACATTTATTCTGCAGTCCCCTCCTTGCACCTCCCCTCCCCTTCCTCTACACAACTTCCTGCATTATTCTTCCATTCACTTTCATCCCTCCTCCTTTCTCTACCTCATCTACTTTGCCACATTAACAAATCTATACACTCTAACAGCTACCTTATCCTCCCCCGTTTTCTCTACTCCACCCCCTGAACTCCATCATCTCACTGTAAATCACAAACAGTTAATTTCCCTCTCAAATACATCCAATATATGGCCATTGGTAGACCTACAGGGCAGGTAGCCAAGAAGATGTGGAGGTTGGTGGAAAGTTTGTCCACCTCCACTAAATTAGTAGAACTTTCTATGCAGCTACTGCATAACAGAGAAACGTGTCGGTGAAAAACATTTATTCTATACAATAGGTTTACTAATGATATTAAATTGGAGGAGGAGAAGGCAAGTAGAATGGGGGAGAGCAGACTCAGACAAATGAAGAAAAGCAAGGATTGCTAAGAGGAGGCTATAAGGCAATAAGAGTTATAAACAGTTCAGTGGCAGACCAGTGAACAGAAAGTACAATATGGTTGTGTAAAATCTTACCATAATGGTAAGTGCTCTTGCTTTCACTGCTGCAGTATTCTTTAGAGATGAGATTCCCTGCTGTGGGAGCCTGATGTCTGGCCGGTCTACCAATGACTACTGCTGCTTTAAGGTACTCCAAACGGCACCCAAACACTCCTTAGGTAGCGTACGGCATAAAGGTGACATTCGAGCCTACCATAATTAGAAGTGACTGCCCACGTAGGAACAATGTCCAAGAAACCCAAGAGGCAACCTGTAAATCCAGGAGGGCAAAAGACTAGAAGGACTGAGGGAGGGGGTGAATGCTACAGCAGTGAAGGCAAGGAGAGCTATCATTATGGTAACATTTTACATACCTGTACTATGTCCTTGCATTCACTACTGCAGTATTCTTTACAAATGGGAGACTGCCACAGCTCAAGAGGAAACTTGGGAGGAGGAAGGAGCAGAACAGCCATCTAAAAAACATGAAGAACAGCTCTAGCAAAATCAGCCCTCACTCTAGAGATACTATCCACATTGTACTTGGTAAAGGTATGCACAGAAGTCCAGGTAGCTACTTCAAGAATATAATTAGTATCTAAGCCCTTGAAAAAGGCACCAGAAAAAGCCACATCTCTAGTAGAAAGAGTCTTAACAGAAGAAGGAAGGAAGGGTAACAAAAAGAAATAGCTTTATAAATCCAAGAAAAAAATATGTTGCTTAGATACAGCTAAACCCAAACACTTAGGATGAAAGGAAACAAACAACTGATCAGTTTTTCTAATACCTTTAGTCTTATCTAAATTAACTCTGAGTTGCCTATACACATTCAAAGTATTCAGCACCCTCTCAAAGATTGTGGAGAGGGGAAAAAGGTAGGCAAATTAATAGACTGATTAACTGATAGTTCATTAATCACCTTACACACAAAAGAAGGATTAGTGCGCAATGACACCCTGCCCTCATGAAAGATCAAAAAAAGGAGGACAAGCCATAAGGTCTTCCAACTCAGACACCGGTCTTGCAGAAATAAGAGCTAACAAAATAACAGTCTTCCAAAAACAATGCTGCAATGAAATTAATAAAAAGAAACCAACCAGTCAACCACGGCAGATGGTAGCCACAAAAGTAAAAAATCACAAATTTATTATTAAAACAATTCCAAAAGGTAGGTGCTGGCATGCGTTTTCAAAAAGCCACTTCATTAGATCTAAAAACAAACCGTTAAAACAGTCTTATAAATACAAAATTACTACCTCAAGTCATGTGACTTGAGTATTGGCTTTAAACATACAGTACAATTTAATCCCATTCCACTGTCTGCTTACAGTTCCAGAATTCATTTAATCTCTAGGCATTCTGTCTTATTCCTAACATCATGCTTCCTATTATTCCAGTTTAATAACTCCAAAATGAAAAATTAAAAAACATGATATAGTATAATTTTCAAGGATGCGCTTGCACAGTGCAATCTCAACATCTTTCTTTCTAATATCATGTAATGCTCACAAATACACTATTTAAAAATGTGATTAGTCTTTCTCACATAGTAGGAGTTCCATTTAAGTAAATTGTAATTCTATAGCCTGCAAAAAATGAAAAAGTACAGTTTTGTACCTACCATAAATGTAGATGTCCGATAGGTATGCAACTGCAGTCCTGACATATGGGGTTGTCCTGCCTCAGGCAGCCCTTTGGTCGGCCGGATTCCAAAGTCTGGGTCCGGCGCCGGCTGAAGTTGCCCCTTCCCCGACGTCAGAGTGCCTGGGGTATAAAAGCGTCAGCCGGCGCCATCTTCTTCAGTGTTTCTTGCCCCAGATGCCAGGTGCCCTCTAAGGAAGGCTAAATTTTGAATGAAAAAGTACATTCCAAACATGCACAACAATAAAAACAAATACGCCATAAAAGATAACCCCAGCTAGCTTAAATGAGGGATTGAGACCCAAAGGAAAACCACACTGGGGTAGGAGGGAGGGAAAACCTGACTGCAGTTGCATACCTATCAGACATCTACATTTATGGTAGGTACAAAACTGTACTATGTCCTTCAAGGATGCAATTGCAGTCCTGACATATGGGTAGAATACCATAGCCAAGCTGGGGTGGTAGGAATTAAGAGAAAGATGGTGTAGCTAACATGCCCTGCATGACTGTAGTAGCAAATCCTGCTCTGGATCTGGAATATAAAGGCAGATTGTAATGATTGGAAAATGTATGCACAGAGCTCCATGTAGCAGCTTCTAAAATGTCTTTTGTAGCCACCCCTCTTAAGAAGGCTGTGGTGGTGGCTGTTGCTCTGGTGGAATGTGGCCTCATGTTGGCTGGCACAGTTTTTCCATGAAAAGAGTAACAGAATCGAATGCAATTTCCAATCCATTTAGAGATTGTCTGCTTGGAAATTGTGTTTCCTTGTACTCCAGCAGCGTAAGCTACAAAAAGCTGGTCAGATTTTCTGAAAGTCTTTGTTTTGTCCAAGTAGTAGCGCAACTGTCTGTGTATGTCCAGGGTGTGCAGGAGTCTCTCTCCTTTATTTTGAGGATTAGGAAAGAAGGTAGGAAGGTGAATAGCCTGATTCAGTGAAACTCTGGATACCACCTTTGAAGGACGGATTGGTTCTCAAAGATACCCTATCCTGATGAAAAATGAGAAATGGTTGTACTGCCATGAGGGCCTGTAACTCTGAGACTCTTCTTGCTGAGGTTACTGCCAGAAGGAAAACTGTCTTCCAAGACAGGAATTGTAATTCTGAAGATGCTGCTGGTTCAAAAGGAGGCAGGGTTAATTTTTCCAACATGAAGTTGAGGTCCCATGCAGGCACCGGTGGTTTCCTTGGAGGATTGATGTTTTTTATCCCTCTTAGAAACTGTCTTAGCAATGGGTGTGAAAATACAGGCGGATCAGTGTTGTATTCTGCAGATATGGCTGAAGCGTGTATTTTAATGGAGGAATAAGAAAGGCCATTGTGGAGCATTTCAGCCAAATATTCTAGAATCTGTGGAATGCTCATCACTGCTGGATCTTGACTCTTCTTGGTGTTCCATATACGAAATCTCTTCCATTTTGCTGAGTATGCCTTTCTTGTGGAAGGTCTGCGAGCTTCCAGGATGAAATCTTGCACCCTCTTGGAGAGTGTATTCTGATGAGGAGTCATGGAATCTTCCAAGCTGTCAGTTTCAATGCTTGCAGGCTGGAGTGCAGGGTCCTGTAATTGTGCTGTGTCAGAAGAAGTGGCCATTGAGGTAGAGGCCATGGATTCGTATGAGTCATGCTCCTTAGCAATGGGTACCAGTGTTGTCTCGGCCAGTCTGGAGCTATCAGAATGACTTTCGGTTGGTCTGTCTTGATCTTCAGTAACACCTTGGTCATTAAGGGAAGAGGTGGGAATGTATATACTGTTAGAGAGCTCCAGCTGAAGGAGAGATAGTCCACCTTCCATGCTTGAGGATGGAATGTCCTTGTGCAGAATTTTTTCAGATGATGATTGAGGTGGGAGGCAAAAAGATCTATGTCCGGCCTTCCCCATGCTTGAGTCATTTGAACGAATATGTCTGGATGCAACATCTATTCGTGAGGGTCCATGCTGTTTCTGCTTAGGCTGTCTGCCAGTACATTGTCCTTTCCTGGTACAAACTGGGATTGCAGCTCTATGTTTAATTTTAGGGAAATGTCCCAGAGATTCATTGCCAGTCTGCAAAGAGGGTAAGAATGGGTACCCCCTTGCTTGTTTATGTACCACATTACTGTGGTATTGTCTGTCTTTATTAGTAGATGGCCCTAGTGTAAGAATTTTTTGAAGGCCCCGATTGCATGTATCACTGCCAGCATTTCCTTTTGGTTGATGTGCAGGTGCAATTCTTTTTGTGTCCATTGTCCTTGAATGCATCTGCCCGCCATGTGCGCCCCCCATCCATGGTCTGAGGCGTCTGTTGTAATGGTTTGGCTTGTATGAGGCTTGCTGAAAGGCAGATCTTTGTTTATCTGGCTTGCTTGAGCCCACCACCGAAATTCCTTTTGAAGACATGGGATGAGTGGGATCAATGTTTCTAGGCTGTGGCTGTGTTGAGACCATAAGCTTTTTAGATACCATTGTAGCTTCCTCATATGCAGCCTTGCTAGTGGAATCAGAAGAATGCAAGATGCCATGAAACCCAGGGCCTGCAGGATTTTCCTTGCAGTCATCCTGGTTTGCCTTGTCAGATTTTTGAAATATTCTGGTAATTGTTCTTGTTTTTCTTCTGTGAGAAATGCCATTTGGGTGGTTGTGTCCAATTTGGCACCCAGGAAAATTATTTGTTGGGATGGTATGAGTTTTGATTTCTGAATGTTGACTGTGTATCCCAAGGCCTGTAGTAGGCGAATGACATAGTCCAAGTTTTCTGTCAAGGCTTGTTGGCTGTCCGCTTGTATGAGGCAGTCGTCCAGGTATGGGTATATTTGAATCCCTTGGAGTCTGCAATGTGCAATTACCAATGCCAGCATTTCGTGAATACTCTGGGTGCAGTAGATAAGCCAAAGGGCAATGCTGAGAATTGATAATGCTCTGAACCTGCAAGAAATCTGAGGTATCTTCTGCAACTTTGTCTGATAGGGACATGCAGGTATGCCTCCTTGAGGTCTAGAGTTACCAGCCAAGACCCCTTGCCCAGCATGGGAAGGAGTTGCTGTAAGGTCAGCATCTTGAATTTTGGTACGATGAGGTAAGTATTCAGTGCGGACAAGTCTAGAATAGGTCTCCATTGTTTTTCTTTTCTTGGAACAGGGAACAGTCTTGAGTAAAATCCTTGGCCTTGTTCTGTAATAGGAACCCTTTCTATTGCTTTCATTTGTAATAGCTTTGAAATTTGCTTAAATGCCTCTGTCCTTTGATTTGGTGGCAGGTTTGGCATTCCTTGTCTTTTTGGTGATGCATGAAAATGGAATCTGTATCCTTTGTCTATTATCTCCAGTATCCATTTGTCCTTTGTAATATTGTGCCAATTTTCTGAGAATAAAGATAGCTTTCTGCCCAAAGGTGCTTCCAACTGAGCCCTGGTTGGCGGGGTCAAAGTTAAGTCATTGAGATTGTCCTTGTGCAGCAGTTGTAGGTCCTGCACCACCTCTCTGGTTAGGAGGCTGCCATTGACGTCCTCTGTAGGAGCCTCATGCTTGCCGTCTACCTCTTGCACGTCTGTTTTTGCCTCTCTGAAATTTATCTGTGTCTGGAAAGGACCAATTCTTAGAAGGCTGAATCTTGGAGGTTGTAACTGGAGGAAATCTTTGTTTCTACTGATTTTGCCTTTTCCTCTATTTTCTTTAAAACCCCTTGAGCAGTAGTACCAAATAACTTTTGTTTCTCCATTGGTGCATCCAGTAGCTTAGCTTTAACATGGTCTGGCAATGTTTGTTCCCTTAGCCAAGCATGTCTGTGTATGACTGCACCTGTCATTGCTGCCCTACATGAAGCTTCCAATGCATCATATCCACACTGTAAGAAATGGTTGCTAACCTGTTGTGTATTATGCACCAAATCCTGCAACCCCTTTCGATCTAATGGTTCAGTAGAGGCTAGATTTTTATGCAAGTCATCTAACAGGCACTGTTGATACTGTATCATTTGAAATTGACAATTTATGCCCTCATTGAAAGAGTGGATGAAGTATATACTTTTTTACCCCATCTTTCTAAAGACCTGGAATCCCTTTCAGAAGGTAGTGGATTCTTAGCAACAGTGGCTGTAACCCCCTTAGGGCCCTGCGAAATAGTTTCTGGATCAGCTGTATGGGCCTTGTAAAGAAAATGATGTGTGTCTGGGACCCTGTAGTACCTGTCTGGTTTGACAGGAGCCGGAGGGAGAGAGTCAGGGGAAACACTGGACTCTGAGTATACATCATCTAAAACATTTAAAACTGGAGGAATAGCCAAAGGTCTATGCTGAGGCAACTTTAAAAATTCTCTTAACCTTTTCCTAGATTCTGAGAATTCCTGGCCTTGCCATTGGAAGTAATCCCTCATGGAATGAAGTGTTTCCCCAAAGGAGAATTTCTCGGGGGGGAGGCAGAGGGAATGGATTCCTCTGCATCAGAATCCTCGTAGGCCAGGAAGGCCTCCTCCTGGTAGTCCGAAAGTGCAAAGTTACCTGAGGCCTCATCAGAAGACTGGGGATCTACCTCCTCAACCCTAGGCCTTTTGTCAGAAGGTGGTTGAGAGCCTCTATCTGGATGTGGCTGTGAGCCCCTGATTAAGGAAATAAGGTCCTCAGCTAAATTTAAAATCTGAGAGCCAGTAGTGGATCCCTGAGAAGAAGTTCTAGGAGGGAGAGACTTAGTCTGTTTGGCAGCCTTAGCACGTGCAAAAGCCTTAATAGACATAGACACTGGAGGCCTGGCAGCCCCACGTGCTGGAGTAGTTTTATCCACACAAATGGTGTCGGGAATTTCCTGGGCTTCAGCCTCAGAGGGGAATTCTATAACCGGCACTGCGCTGGCCTCCGGTACCGATGTTGCCGGTTGTGCGGTGTCGTCGCTTCAAGCGGTTGTGATTCCGCTTCAGCAGAGACCGAAACACTCGCGGTAGGCCTGAGCGTGGTGTCGGCAGAGACTGTGGACCGCGTGTGTCGGTCCTTATCCTTCCGTTTTTTAGGTAAATGTGCTGTCGGTATCTCCGACGGCATGATATAACTAAATTCTTCCCCAAAATAATCCTCTGCAAACTCTGCCCGATGCCTAAGAGTGTGTTTATTGAAAGAAGCACAGGCTGTACAGGCCGAGACGTCGTGGTCTGGGCCTAGGCAGGGTAGGCAGTAAGAGTGGAAATCCTTATGAGGTATTTGTTTTCCACAGGTTAAACAATTATTAACTTTAACAGTTTTATCTGACATCGACTGAGGCAAGAAAAGGTCCCCAACGGGGTACTTAGCTTTTTTGAAGACTTCGGTAACTGAAATCACAGGAGTTGACCGATCGGCACTTGCGAACTGCTTCTGCTTCGGGCACCGTGCGGCAAGAAAGACTGAAGAAGATGGCGCCGGCTGACGCTTTTATACCCCAGGCGCTCTGACGTCAGGGAAGGGGCGACTTCAGCCGGTGCCGGACCCAGACTTTGGAATCCGGCCGACCGAAGGGCTGCCTGAGGCAGGACAACCCCATATGTCAGGACTGCAGTTGCATCCTTGAAGGACATCTATACCGTTTGCCATTAGTCGGATGTACATAAAAATCATTGGTGTGAAAATAATTACACATTTTGCAATTTATACAAGTATGACTGCCTTGCCTTTCAAAATTACATACATTCTTATTTAATGGTTTGCAACAAAGCAATTTCTTCAGCGTCTTAGTATTTTTAAAACAAAAGCTTGGTGCGTCTCCTAATATTTTATTGTACCTGTCATCTGGCACAAACACATGCCAGTTTCTCTTAATGATGCTGCAAAGCACCTGAACATTGTTCAAATATATAACACTCATTTTCAGGGTAGAACAATGCTCAATGGCTGCATCACATACCATAGTGTTAGCATCAGTCCATGTAGAAAAAAAATGGGTTTAGCAGGGCTATTCCTGTGTGCAAGCACTGCAGAGTCAATTTCAATTTCATTTTAACCTCAGTAAAATCATTTTTAAGACCACTAATAGAATTCATTAATACAGAATCATTGGCATTTCGATGGGCATGCCTATAAAACTGACCTTTTAGTACATTACTATGTATATGCCTCGGATGCATTCTTGTTCAATGCAGTACTTTATTTCTATTGCATTCTTTCATATGCAACCTAGTACTAATCATACCAGATACCAGCATAATACAAACGTCCAAGAAATCAATAGTATATATCAAGGACAATGATAATCCCAAAAAAAACAGTTGTATGCAAATAATCAATCAACCCATGCAAGGTATCAATAGGGCCTGACCAGCCGAGGAAAATACCATGAACAAATCATGCATAGAATGAAATATACTTAAGAAAAAAGTTGCTAGGATGAAAGATGTACAAAGATCCAGCAGGTGAGCACCATGCTTGCATAGCTGTTTGAAAAAATGGTGCCCATTGCAACGCCAATCTGTTGGTGAAAATACCTATCCTTAAAAACGAAAACATTATCATCAAAATATCATCAATAAGGGAACAAATAACATGTATTTTATCAGTGTTATAATCAGAGTGTTTAGACAGAAATAACCTAACAAAATCTATGCCTACTTTGTTGGGCATAACCAAAAATACAGAAACAATGTTCAGAGTTACAAGATAACAATCCCTGGTGGTGTTACTACTGGACCATTTATACAAACTGGTCAAACAATGTCCAGCATCCCTTAAAATCCTATTTTTCTTATCTAAAACAAGACAAAACATTTTCTCTGTAAAGATGGACAATGGTTCGGTAGCTCATCCTCTACTGGAGAAGAAAGGTCTCATTGGTGGATGCTCAATCAATTTAGGGATTTTAGGGAGGCCATACATGACAGAGGACATAGGATATATAACCAAAAAAACATTCATAAATGTCCTTATCAATAGCCTCTTCCAGCAAAACATCATATGGACTAGAATGTACCATATCAACAAAAAAGTTAACCTCAAAACTTCTAAATTCACAATAAGGTGAAGAATCATTCAATAAAGCCCCCATACTATATAAATATTTGATTGTGTCCATCAAGACCACGGCACCTCCCTTTATCAGCAGGGCATACAACTATTTTATCACTAGTAATAAGGTCACTTTGAGCTTTGTATTCCAAGCCACTGAGATAAAAAAAAACTTTAATATGTTCATATTTTAATTTACTTGTTTGTCTTCCACTGCTCTTTGCCCCATTACTTTCTTTTGCTATGCCAATGTTGTAAAGAAGCTGAAGCAGCTGGCTCAGAAGCCTGAGTCAACTTCTCCAAAACAATATTCATATCCCAGGAAGGAGGAGCAGGCTTCATGAGTGGTCTAACATTAAGGATGACTTTAAGAAACTGTTTAACCTTAAATCTAGAAGCTAATGGAGGAGATAAAGGCAGACATGCAGAGATATCGGATAACTGGCCCTTAATAGAAGAATAGGCCAAACCAGTATTGAGCAACTCACACAAATAAGAAAGAACTAAAGGAACATCAACAGAAAGTGAGTCCAGGTTGTGAGAGAAACACCAAATAGAAAACCTCTTCCATTTGGATAAGTAGGGTTTCCTAGTAGTAGGTTTCCTGGCCTCCTGCAGGACTTGCAGCATGTCCTCAGAAAAAAGTTGTCTATGAGGCATGAAAATCCAGTCACCTACAGTATCAACTGAAGTGTAGACTGGTGTGGATGGATGAGAGATCCCTTGTCTTGTGTGATTTGATCCACCCTGTGCGATAACTTGTGATGCCTACCCGTGGCTAGATGCAGAAAAAGAAGGAACTAGTGTTGTTGTAGCCAAAAAGGAGTCACCAACAAGATTTTGGGAGAATCCTGCTGAATCTTAAAAGGACTTTGGGAATAAAAGAAAGGAGAGAGAATGCATAAAGAAACATCCCATTCCAAGGACATGAGGGGGTGTCTACCTTCCACAACAAAGCACCTGGGACTCTTGCGCAAAACGGAGGAAGTTGTCCGTTCAGAGGGGAGGGATAAAGATCCACTTGAGGAGGATCCCAATGGTGGATAATGTCCAGAAACACATCCGAGTGAAGCATCCATTCGTAGGACTCAGATTATCTGCCAAAATGTTCTGACGTGAAAGGATATAAACTGCCTGAAGAGTCACTTGATACTTGACAGCAAGATCCCATACCAGAAGTGCCAACCAGCAAAGAAGATAAGACCTCGTTCCTCACTGTTTGTTGATATACCACACATCACTGTGGTATTGCCTGTTAACATCTTGAGAGTCACTGGAGACAAACGATGAAAAACCTGAAGTGTCAGCAGAACAGCTTTCATTCCTTTGACACTTATGTGCTCCTTCTGCTGACAAGGCAACCACACTCCCTCTACTTTTAGGGAGCCAAATGCTGCTCCCGATCCCATGTCTGAAGCATCTGTGAACAATTCCAGAAAGGGAAGAAAGGGATGAAAAGGGATACCTGGATTCAGAGACAACTGCTGAATCCACCAGTAAAGTTCCTGTCTGAGACAAGATAGAAGAGGAAGAAGATAGTTTAGAGTATGAGCATGGTGAAGCCACACTTACTTCAGAAACCACTGAAACTTACTCGTATGATTTTGGCCAGAGGGAGCATTGGAAAGGTGGATGCCATAAATCCCAGAGCTCTCAGAAACTCCCTGATGAAAGTGAAAGCCAAAGAAAGAAGAGCGTGAAAGAAAGAAATGAAAGTTAAAGCCTTTGGAGGAGTCAGGGATGCAAACATTGGCACCGTATGAATCCTGCAACCCAAAAAAAACATGATGCTGGGAAAGAGTCAGAGAAGACTTTTTGAAATTTATTATGAACCCCACGCTCTAAAGACAGGAAATGGCAAAATGAAGATTTGGCAAAAGGATATTTGGAAAGTATCCCTGAATCAGCAGATCGTCTAGGTAAGGAAATATCTGGGTCCCTTGAAACCTGCAAAAACAATCACAGGACCAAGGCATTTGCTGAATACCCTTGGGGCAGTAGAAAGGGCAAAGCACAGAAATGGCTGCCAGGAAGCAACAGAGAAATACAAAAACTTCCTAAAAAGAGCACTGATTGGAATACGGAGATAAGCATCCTTGAGATCCTGAGATACCATATATGCCTGATGGAGCAAGAGAAGAAAGAGTCTGAAGGGATAACATCTTCAGAAAAATGTTTAGATGAGAGAGGTCTAGAAAAGGTCTCTAAATGCTCTCTTTTCTGGGCACTAGAAACAGTCTGGAGTAGAACCCTTACCCCCTTTGGCACACAGGCACCTCTTGAATGGTACCCGGATTCAAGAGATCTTGAAGAACCTCTGAAAAAAAGGGAAGTTGTTCCTGGGAAGGCTGAAGAATGCCAATAAAAGGGGTATGGGATTTGCATACCATGAAGCACCCCTCATAAATGATAGAGAGAACTCAAGAATCCTGAGTGATCTGAAGCCAGACCAGAAGAGGAAGAGAAAGAAAAAGGGAAAGGCGAAGAGAACAAGGAACATGGCCGGGAAGAGAAAGATGGTCATACAGCACCTAGTCTGTCAGGAAAGGAAGGCGTCTCAATCACTGAAAACTGACCAGCCTTAGCAGGAACAGCCCATTTGCCACTCTTTTTACCTTTAGTAGAAGCGTGAGACTGCCTAGAAACAAAGGCTGGCTTAGTGGGGCAGTTTCTATGAAATTTAGGCACAGGAGAAACAAGCACGTTTAAGCTCCTGAAAGGCCTTACCCTTACACTGAAGGGACTGAACAAACCAGCAACTGCTTCCCCAAACAAAAGTTTAGTATTCAGAGCAGCATCCATCAACTTGGCTTTAATATCATTAGGTCGTGGTTGAAGCCTAAGCCAAGAATAACTGCTCATCACTGAACCAAAAACAGCAGCCCTAAAAGAGGCATCTGCCACTTCATAATTATGTTTGATAGAATGACAGTCGACTTGAGAGGAAGTCCCTAACAAGAAAAGAGCAGTAGTTTTACCCTCAGAGTCTCGAAGATCAGAAATAAATTGACAGGCCTGAGGAAGAAGAGCCAACACACAGCCAGACATATGGACCTGATAATTAACAGTCTTAAAAGTCAGGAAAGCAGAAGTGAAAACTTTCTTACCCAGCCTTTCCATAGTTCTGCTGTCCTTGTCAGAAGGTAATAATATGGGAGAAGGAAGGAACTGAAATGGCTTATCAGAGGGTACAGAGACCACAGAGGGGGCCTCAGCAGGACATTTATACAAAAAGAAACAATCCCCAGGTACCCTATAAAATCTATCAGGCTTCCTGAGAGCAAGGGACAGAAAATCAGGCGCATTAAATGCATTGGAAAAAGCATCCAGCAAAGCAGCCAAAACAGGAGGAATAGCCACAGGTTTAGGAAATTTCAGCTGCAGCAAATCATAGTACCACTCATGGAAATCCAAGACCTGAACAAAATCCCAAGTAAAAAAATGTCATCATCCTAGAGACTGTGCCCTCAAAAGAAATTTCCTGAAAAGTAACATCAAGACTATTAGATTCTTCCTCCTCTGATACCCTAAGAAAAGTTCTGCCACTCACTTTGTGTACCCCTAAGAGCAGAAAATATGTTTAATTTTTTGTTTCTTTTGTAAGGGAACAGCCGCCCTAAAAAACTGAGAAGGTTCACACCAAGGACAGCAATCGAAAACCATAGTAGAAACTTATTTTCCCAACTAAAGTCTGAGGAACCACCTAAAGCCCTCAGAAAAAATCAACCATGGCTCCCCCTGAAAGTCAGAAATGGATGCTGCAAAGCCTCTTTTGATGTGCTGCCAACCGGATCCTCACTAGCCTCTAAACCCAAGTGCGGAAGATGTATCCAACAACACAGCTAGGTGAGCCTGCAGATTCATAATGACCTCAGGAGAAAGACCTGGCAGAGGCCGGACAGCAAAAGATTCTACCCGTACTCTTCACCTTCTTCTCTAACAGATGACCCTCAGGGTGGGAGATTCCATCCTTTGGATCTTCAGTGAGAAGGTTGGGACATGGTTCTCAAGATACAAGGAAAGGGAAGAAAGCCTATTATGAAGAGTTTTGGGGATGAACACCTGACAAATTGAAAAAGATGTATGGTCAGGACAAGCTCCTATGCAAAAAAAGGCACTTATCATGGTGGTCTTTATGGGGAATCTGTCCCACACTGACATTTACCCTTCCTGTTTGACATTAACCCCAAAGGGCACAAAAAAGGCAAGAAAAATCAACCACCCCAAAAGGGGACTTATCTGTAACTGCTAAGAATCAGTAAAAAGGTGCAGGTAGTCACCGCAGAACGAAAATGTGTTAAACTGGTGGAAATGGATGCAGGGGAACAGAAAGATGGTGGCAAAGAAGTTCTGATTATGGTAGGCCTGAACATCACCTTTATGCACTACAATATTCAAGGAGCACTTGAGTAACATTCAGTGTACCTTAAGGCAACAGCAGTCTTTAGGAGACTAGCAGGATGTCTGGTGATCATGGCAGGAAATCCCATCTGTAAAGAATACTGCAGCAGTGAATGCAAGGACATTAATGGGAGACACAACTGTGGAGGTAGCTCAGCCATAACCAGCGGAAGCACATACATTTTCTGGCAAGATGTGCAATTATGAGCAGAATATTTCACATTTTAATTGCTAATACATGCACAAACATTTTTGCACTGCATCAAATTAGCAGCATATGTTCCTCCACGCGAGTGTTGGCAGTGCAGATAGGGAGGGGAGATAAAGAGGGGGCAGTTGAGGACAATCTTTTGGGACTGTGCACAGTTCAATGACTACAAGATAAGTCTCAAGGTGATACTAGAGAAGCTGTTCAGGAGAGATGTCTCATGAAGGCTCTAATAAAAAGATGGAAGTTACTAGACCTGAGCAACAAGAAAAAATAGAGTAATGACAGAATGGCCAAGAAGCAGGTCCTCAAATAAGGGGAGTTAAGTGGGAGATTTTCAACAGTATGTACAGCATTAGATACGTGGGGCTAGATTAGTAGCTACTGGACAACATAGCAATTCTTGGAGGTGATGTTTATTACTTTTTGGATCCACTGCATAGGATATACAATAACTCCTACTGAACAATTCAGAGGGTGTGTATATATATATATATATATATATATATATATATATATATATATATATATATATATGGATGTGTGTGTGTGTGTGTGTGTGTGTGTGTGTGTTTGTGTATGTATATATATATATATATATATATATATATATATATATATATATATATATATATATATATATATATATATATATATATATATATATATATATATATGCATGTGTGTGTGTGAGATAGCATGTTTGTTACTGCTGTTGATAAAAATGTTTTGGGGGGAATTCTACTATGTCGCTGTGTGGGGATAATCATATTTTTGTTGTATTATGCTGACAAAGTTGTTTGCACCATAGGTTTATGACAAGACTTTCAATTAAAAAACTGTCTGGAGCTCTATTTCTATCTCTGTGATGATGCCACAGTAGGATATAGCAGAATTGTGTCTTAAAAAAGTTTACAAAGCATTTTATTAAGAAACAACCCACAGAATATTGGCATGACAGGGCAAAGATTATTATATTGCTACATGTATAAAATGTGACAGAACACTTGAAGGAAATAATGTACTCACAGAAATGTATGTAAGAACTGGAAGCCATCAAATCTTTTATTTACCATATTCCTTCTTTTGAGGACCTGCTATTCAAAAATTTCCATGAAAATTTGAAATTTACTTTATCATCATTGTTATAGGTTTCCAATTGGGGAGTTAAGATTTTCACCTAAAAATTAGGATTCCACTACAAAACCAGATTTATTTTGTAGATATCTCAAAATGAAGAATGTCTCTGAAGAATGCTTTGGCCTGCTGGAAAGGAAATAATTGCTCTTTGTGCTCTTTGACTTCCTTCAGGTACCTTAGTGATAGAGCAACAAATTTCTTCCTCATATAGGTGTCTCAGACACTCTAATAGTATAATGAAAGATATATAAAGGGAACCTAGATAAA
Organism: Protopterus annectens; assembly: GCF_019279795.1. Taxonomy (NCBI): domain Eukaryota; kingdom Metazoa; phylum Chordata; order Ceratodontiformes; family Protopteridae; genus Protopterus; species Protopterus annectens. The sequence goes on from NC_056736.1 coordinate 677,128,978, forward strand.
ACACACAAGATGAAACACTTCTAATTCATGGAACAATGCTTTCTGCCAGCTTATCTGGATCTGGCCAGAATTTTTGACAAAATCACTCGTAGCACTGGAAGCAAGTTAAGAGCTGTAAATGTGGACTCGCGTGTAGTTAGATGGATAGTAAAGTGTTTAAAAGGTAGAACTCACGCAGTTACAGGAGAAGGTTCTGCCTCAGAAAGTAAAAAAAGTAACTAGTGGTATACCTTAGGGCATATTGTCATTAACCTCCAAAAGCACAACTCCAGACCTGTGAATAAAGTTTGCCAATGACAAGTGAGGTGTTATCATCTGTTCACCCCTTGGATAGTGTAACAAGAAGTAAGCCTCATAATCCAACAGTGTACTGAAAAAAAATACAAAATTAAATGCAGACCAACACACAGCCAGACATATGGACCTGATAATTAACAGTCTTAAAAGTCAGGAAAGCAGAAGTCTTTCTTCTTTCCATATTCTGCTGTCCTTATAATGTAGAAGGAAGGAACTGAAATGGCTTATATACAGAGACCACAGATAGCAGGACATTTAAAAAACAATCCCAGGTACCCTATAAAATCTATCAGGCTTCCTGAGAGCAGACAGAAAATCAGCATTAAATGCATTGGAAAAGCATCCAGCAGCAGCCAAAACAGGAGGAATAGCCACAGGTTTAAATTTCAGCTGCAGCAAATCATAGTACCATAGAAATAAGACCTGAACAAAATCAAGTAAAAAATGTCATCATCCTGAGACTGTGTCAAAAAAATTTCCTGAAAAGTAACATCAAGACTATTAGATTCTTCCTCCTCTGATATAAAAGTTCACATCACTTTATTTTAAAACAGAAAATATATTTAATTTTTGTTTCTTTGTAGGAACAAGTAAAAACTGAGAAGGTTCATTTACAATAAAACCATAGTAAACTTCAACTGTCTGAGGAACCATGCCTCAGAAAAATCAATAAATAAAGTCAGAATGGATGCTGCAAAGCCTCTTTGATGTGCTGCCAACATCCTCTGTCTAAATTGGCGATGTATCCAACAACACAGCTATAGCCTGCAATTCATAATGACCTCAAAGATGGCAGAGGCGGACAGCAAAGATTCTAGTATTCACTTCTCTAACAGATGACCCTATAGATTCCATCCTTTGGATCTTCAGTGAGAAGGTTGGGACATATTCTCAAGATACAAGGAAAAAGAAAGCCTATTATGAAGAGTTTTGGATGAACATGACAAATTGAAAAGATGTATGGTCAGGACAAGCTCTATGCAAAAAGGCACTTATCATGGTGGCCTTTATGGAATCTGTACACTACATTTATTCCTGTTGACATAATAGGCAAAAATAATCAACCACCCAACTTATCTGTAACTGCTAAGAA